>NW_024412400.1:16106775-16244338 GCF_014898765.1 Herpailurus yagouaroundi
ACACACACACACACACACACACACACACACACACACACACACACACAGGTTTTCTGGCAATCTTTAGCATTCCTTGGCGTAGCGAAGCATCCTTACCTTTGTCTTCATATGACATTCTCTCTGTGTGTTTGTCTCTATGGCCAAGTTTCCCCTTTTTATAAGGACCCCAGTTATACTGGATTAGGGTTGACCCTAATGACCTCATATTAATTTAATTCATTACATCTGCAATGACCCTTTTTCAAATAAAGGCATATTCTGAGGTATTGGGGGTTAGGACTGAAACACAGGAATTGTGAGGGGCGTACAATTCAACTACATACTCTTATGAATATATTATTTATATACATTCACAATCTGTCTTCAATAAGGTGTAGCTTATGATAGGGGAGAACCCAAACACCACATACTTGGTAGCCCATTATCTATTTCACACCATCTGTCCTCAAGTTCTTTGGAATTCCTTGAAGCTATGGGATGATTCTGAAAAGCAACTTCCTTAGACACCAGAGGGTTTGAGATAGAAAAGTATGTGCCCTGAGACACTCTTTCTCCTCTGGTCCCATGACCCCAAACAGACCCCAAACCTTACTGGACAGAGGAACCCCTGGTTTGCTCTCCTGTACACGTGCCTGAATGTGTGAAAGCAGCCTAAGGAGATCAAAGGAGGCAGAAAGATCTTGCAGTAAGACAGAGGATGTAAGAGAGTCTGAGTCATACAGATGTATGTTCAAACCCTGACCTCAGTACTTACTAGTTGTGTGACCTTGGACAAGCTACTTAACCTCTCTGAAAAACAATTTGTGTGCTTCTAAAAGGGCTTGGAAATATCCCTACACAGGGCCATTTAAGCATTAAAAGAGGTAATAGATGTGAAAGTCTATAGTGATTGGTCACGAAGCACATGCTTAGTACACATAGGTTTCTCTTCTTGTTCCACTGGGTTTGTGATAACAGATCCTGAGTCAGAGGAGTTTTGAATAACCTAGTGATCTTTGGGACCTTGGGCCCTGAGGATGTTGTACCAAAAACGTTGTGCCTTAAAGAGATACAGCTTGAACTTATTTGCCCACATTACTTGCATCTAGAAAGCTCCAAAAAAAAAAAGTTCATTTTCTCATCTTTGCTCCCCTGTCTTCAAATCTGTCTTTTCAGTTTGTTTTTCTGAATTAGTACAATAATCTATTACCTTTTCTCACATGTCACTGAGTAAGAAAATACTCTACCTGAAATATTGATTGGGAAATATTGATTACACTTTTATTTTAATTTTTTAATAAGTAGTCACTTAGGGGTGAGATCTGAAGGACACAGAACTCTTCCCTATCCCCTCCCCGAAAACTTCCTTTAATCAACAGATAGGGTGATAAAGATTAAGATTCCCAATATTTAGGGGCACCTGGGTGGCTCAGTTGGATAAGCGTCTGACTCTTGATTTTGGCTCAGGTTAATTTCTCACAGTTTGTGAGTTTGAGCCCCAAGCTGGGCTCCATGCTGATTGTGCAGAGTCTGCTTGGGATTTTCTTTCCCTCTCTCTCTGCCCCTCCCACCCCCCCTCCCCCATTGCTCAAGCTTTTGGTCTCTCTTTCAAAATAAATAAATAAACATTTAAAAAAATGTTTTCATGTCCATTAACTAATTCAGTAAAGTCTTGTTTTCCTTCATCATTTTAACCAATTATCTCCAATACCATTCCCACATCGATGGATTGTCACGAAAGACAATACAACATAGTGAGTAACACAGAAGTCTGGTTGATAGGAGAATGAGAAAGTATCATATCTGGGTTTCAGTTTCCACATCTCTAAAATAAGGCTATTAAATCAATGTTTGTTAAGACTAGAGTCAACATTTAATTCTGTATGCTTACACATTAAATGTTTCATTTAACTAACATTCTGGAAGATAGGAATCCTGATTTAACCTTATCAATATAGTAAAATATTAGTATAATTTAGAGGCAATACAAGGTTTTAAAGTATGTTCAGAATTAAAAATAAAAGAACGTATATGTATTTCACTGCTTGTGTTGATCATATTTTATTGTATTGATGAGAACCTGTCATCCATATATGATGTCACTTATGTGATACTCAGTGATTTTTAGTTGATAAAAAATGTTTTTCATTTCAGAATAGCACACAATGAAGTTTATAAAAACAGTATGAAATTCTTCTAAGTAGCCACCCTTTGGCTTTGTTTAGAGCCCTCTGAAAGGCCAATTTCTAGATGTGTCTATCACCTATTCGGTTACTATTTTCATTCTTCCGACCTTCAAATGCTTTGCAGTTTAAGGGGTGTTTAGAAACAGATGTAGTCGCATTTCATGGAATACGTTGAAGTGCAAATAATGCATCTAATTCGTTTTCCTCAGAATCAATCAATTTCATCCTTTTTTCATATCTTGACAGATTCCTTCCTGAGTTGACTTACTAGTTTCCTTAAAAAAAGAAAAGAGAGGGGCGCCTGGGTGGCGCAGTCGGTTAAGCGTCCGACTTCAGCCAGGTCACGATCTCGCGGTCCGTGAGTTCGAGCCCCGCGTCGGGCTCTGGGCTGATGGCTCAGAGCCTGGAGCCTGTTTCCGATTCTGTGTCTCCCTCTCTCTCTGCCCCTCCCCCGTTTATGCTCTGTCTCTCTCTGTCCCAAAAATAAATAAAAAACGTTGAAAAAAAATTAAAAAAAAAAAGAAAAAAAAAAAGAGAAGAAAAAGAGCCCAAGAAGGATAGAGCATACACCACCTCTCCAAACCTTTACAA
The DNA here is from genome assembly GCF_014898765.1 of Herpailurus yagouaroundi. NCBI lineage: Eukaryota > Metazoa > Chordata > Mammalia > Carnivora > Felidae > Herpailurus > Herpailurus yagouaroundi. Next base: position 16,109,532 of record NW_024412400.1, read on the forward strand.
TCTCACAACGGCAAATATTCAGGTAGCAGCAAAAGAAAAGAAGACGTGCTCACTTTCTGAGGCTCATACTTTCTGTTCTCCCAGCAGAGATAGGAAAATACTTTCTTCCGATGACCCCCAAACATGTGTCTCTCATGCTCTTTCTCCCAATATTAAGTCTACTAGCAACGATGTTCTCTCCTGAGAAAACTCTCATCTTAATGGACTGGAGTATGGAGAAATGGCATTACTCGACAGGTCACTGTTTTTCAGAGCATGTGTGTGAATAAACTGCTTTTTGGAGAGAAAATCACCGAAAAATGTATAACTAATTTGGCTTCCAAATTTACTCCTAAATATTGAGATCAAAAGAAGCTCTTTGTGTTATTCTCTGCCTAGAATGGGATTGTAAAAAATAATAATAAAATAAAAATAGCTACTATGTTAAGAACTGCATGAAGGAAGGATACATCCATTCAAGTTTTGCAAGACGTAATTTGCATTGGAATAGAAATGATTTAATACCACTACAACCAAGTGAAAGAGACGTGTTTTTATGGCAGTTCTTTATTCTATTTCTAACCAACTTTTCAGTGGAAAATAATTTCCCAAACAATGATCTACTAGGTGAAAATATTTTAGTTATTCTTGTCATAACTTGCCATTGCGATTTTATTCTATTTTTAATGAAGAAAAATCTTAATTAATTACCCTTCCTACCCTTTTACGCAGACATTTATAGAATATCTTTTCAGTCTTTATTCAAAAATAATTCTCTGTAACATTTCTAATGAGCTTTGGAAACTTTTCACAAAGTTCAGTAAACCTTGGGAATTTAATTCTGTTTATTTCCCAGATTTCAAGCTGTAATCATAAATTAAGTTTTATCTAAATTTCAATAAACTGGAACAATGATTTATCCCATAAATAAGCCTCAAGTCATAAGTAGTGATTAGAATATGACTTTTTAAACTTTAAAATCATTTTTATCATTTTTAAGTTATAAAAATAAGATAGCCATATTAGGTTAGTTAAGAAAATACTTGAAAATTTCTAGTTAAAGCTGATGGAGTTTTTTTTTTTTTTTAATTTTTTTTTTTCAATGTTTATTTTATTTTTGGGACAGAGAGAGACAGAGCATGAACGGGCGAGGGGCAGAGAGAGGGAGACACAGAATCGGAAACAGGCTCCAGGCTCTGAGCCATCAGCCCAGAGCCTGACGCGGGGCTGGAACTCACGGACCGCGAGATCGTGACCTGGCTGAAGTCGGACGCTTAACCGACTGCGCCACCCAGGCGCCCCAAAGCTGATGGAGTTTTGATCAATGATAGTTTTATTCTATGTCTCTAAAAACTGAAAGGACAGAAAAAAGTAGAAAAGAAATTTTTGGATTAATTAAATGATAAAAAGTAACTGTCATAAACTCAAATCATATTTATAGAGTACACCCCAATTAGAGTGAAGTTTGAATCACAAAGAAGTACAATGCCAAAAACTGACACAAGCTTTCATATGCCTCAAGAAAAACAAACATCTTTGTGAAAGTAAATGTTATAGTCCTGAAATCTATCTAACAAAACTTTGATTTCAAGAATAGAAAGGAGGGGCACCTGGGTGGCTCAGTCAGTTGAGGGTCCAACTTCAGCTCAGGTCATGATCTCGTGGTTCACGAGTTTGCATCCCATGTCGGGCTCTGTGCTGACAGCTCAGAGCCTGGAGCCTGCTTCGGATTCTGTGTCTCCCTCTCTCTCTGTGCCTCCCCCACTCGTGCTCATTCTCATTCTCATGCGTTCTCTTTCTCTCTCAAAAATAAGTAAACATTAAAAAAAAAAGAATAGAAAGAAATAGGTATGGGGCAGCCCAAAGAAGTAGAGATATAACTATACAGATCCAGATTTAAACCACAAAAAGAAATGAGTGGAGGAGGTGAAGAAGAGATATGATCACATCCTCCTTTTTCAATGACCTGGCCTCCAAGATAAATAAAATGGCCATTGGTTAAGTGAGGAAGATGGTGGCTAAGGTGAGATCAGTATGTGATGTCTGTGACTTAAGAGGATTCGCTGAGAACCATTGTAGACCTTTTCATCGTAGACATTTTCAACTCGTTAATAGTCTAAGGAATGCAATTTTAAATGACATACCATTTTTGTCTCTCAGATTAACTAGATTTACAGATACACACAGACACACAGACACACACACACACTCACACACATACACACACCATACCCACTTTATGGCCAGAAAGACAATATGAGACTCTTATATTTTCCTAGTAGCTATATATGGTATTAACAGAGTCTTTTGGAAAGCAAGTTAGTAAGTTAGTATTTATTAAGTATTTATTAAATGCCTTCACATGCCCTATTGTTTGATCCACTAGTTATATTTGTTAAAATATATCCCAAGAAAATATCATAATTAGGGAAAAACTCTAGGTGTGTCTAGAACGTTTATTCAGATACAACAGAAAAAAAAAGCACAAAGTTTCAAGTTAATTGAAATGGCCAATTTTATCTACTATTTAGTGACTGTGATCATTTATATATTTCAGTCATTGTTTAGGAAGCAAAGACAAATTTAAATCTTGTGTTTTATTTACAAACGTGGTCATGTACTCACATGTAAGTTAACATTTTCAGTTTCCCAAGTTTACAATACAAAATGTGGTCCTGTGTCATATGATATTCGAATTAAAAGACTGGAGTCTCATAAGTATGGAAATGCTTATCTTTCATCTTTTGTTGCAACAAAAGTACTAGAATGGAGTGTAATGGACTCTGATTGGCTTTGCTGGGTCACGTCTCCATCTGCCTAGCAGAATGACCAAAACACTGTAATACTCACTCAATAAATGTTTAATCAAAGTGAGTTTCTTGAGATGGGTGACTTTCACATTTGAGATTAATTGATTTTCAATCAACATCACATTTTTCTGCCTCTACACAATTACCATTTCTCTCTCATTTGACACATGTCTACATACAAGAGCTTTTTTATAGTATGCTAATTATCCTAAATTAGATCCTAAACTTCCACATGTTCTTAGTTATCAGTTCACTGGTTGGTATAATAACCTTTTATTCTATATGCACCTTTACTTCTAAATCTACCATATCCCAAGAAATAGTTTTAATGCTTATATCTGCAAAGGCATTCCATATTTCTTTCTATTCTATGGTCTCAGGATACCTTTTATCTACTTTGGTTTTATGTCTTTTTATAGATCCCAATTTTTGATCAAGCAATAATACATCTTATTATTTTCCCCATCCCTTCTCTCTCCCTTGGGAAAAAAGAGACATTTCGTTCCTAAATCTGTTGTCTAACTTATGTGTTGAATTAATTATTCTTAAGGGAAAGGCTCCTCTTTTTTTAAGTTTCACTTTTTATCATTTTCACCAGATATTTTAATGTCATTGAGTGTTTTAATTTGACTCTGAAATAATTTTACTGAAGGAATAACATTTCCTAGAGTCAATTATTAAAAATAAACTGTAGGAAATACAATAAAATTCCGATTTATGATGAGCTAAAGTTTCAGAAATAAGTAACTCTCTACTTAGTAACTGTCAGTACTGCCCTAGTTGAAATAATGTCATTTATTATTTATCCTGATAAGAGGGTTCTAAGTGTACTTGAGGGGGAAAAAAGTGAAAATCTGGAGACCTTAACATAGAAGAAATGTTCTGTCATTTCTGCATTACTTTCTGAGCAAATAAAATACTTTTTTTCCAAATACAATTCAATTATTTTAATTTTTAAAAAAGGATATTTTTTGAAATACCTAATTATTTATCTCAAGTCAAAAGAAAAAACTTTGTGTCTTATAACAAATCAAATGCAAACTGCAGAATCAATTATAAATTCTGAAACCACAGCACATCTCCAGAAGATAAGGAAATCGAAAATCTGTCCCTTACTCGCAGCCCATGTATGGAACTCCTTGTCAACCCAAAGAAAAAGGGCTGTTTGCTGAGTGGACACTTGTATGTCACATGGCCCTCCAGGCAGGACTGAGGCACTAATTCCCCAGCTGCTGGGAGTCTGGGTTGCTGATGGTACAATGGAGTTCCTCTCCACAAATTGCCCTTGGCCAAAGAGAATTGCCTCACCCATGTCTTCCCCAGCCTCACTCAAAGTTGCCTTCCTTTCAGAGAGGCAGCTCACATCAAATGACTAGTTTATTCAGTGGGTACCAAGGCCCAGCCCCGGTCCTTTGAATCAAGACAGCTCTCAAAGGCCATCCCTGCTGCAGTGGTCCATGGAATTAGGAGAGCCTTTATTGCTACCACATAACAGCCAGTGTTGAACCTTCACTCTCTCATAGGTACTAGTCGAAGGGAACATATCAATTAACTTGCATGCTGATCTCTCCATCTTATGGTCTATTTTCCAGGGAACCTGACCTAAGACTCATTGTTACTTATCTTTCCATTCAATCACTCAAGACATATTTGTGCTAAGCACTCCACTGGGTGTGGAGACAAATCAGCGAGCAAAACCAACACTGTTCCTGCTTTAATAGAACCTACTGATTAGTGGAGTGAATAGACTCTGATCATAGAGTGTTCACAGTTCTAACAGATAAACTTGACTCTCAGAAAGAAGGGTTTAGAGTGAGACATCTGTGCTACTATCTGAAGGCTCAGTGGGAGTTAAATTGAGGAAGAGGGAAGGGGAGAGGAAGAAGATTGCTGTGGGCGACAGAACAGTTGCCCCAAAATATGTCTATATCTTAATCCTTGGAAACTGTCAATATGTTGCCATACAGGGCAATGGGACTTTGCAGACGTAATTATGTCAAGGATCTTGAGATCGGTGTAAATCCTGTATCATTCAGGTGGACCCAATATCATCATCAAGCCTCTTTATAAGAGGGAGGTAGAATGGGCAGAGTTTATGAAAGAGATGTGATGAGGCAAGCAAGAACTGGCAAGGAATAGGCTAAGGAAGGCAAATGGTCTCTAGAAGTTAGAAAAGGCCAGGAAATAAATTCTCCCCCATAGCCTCCAGAAGGAATGCAGCCTTGCCAACACTGATTTTAGGACTAATGAAGCCCAGACAGTAAGATAATAAATTTGTGTTCTTTTAGGCTATTAAGTTTGTCATATTTTTTATGGCAACAATAGGAAATTAATTCAACTCAAGCAGAGGAAAATAGCATGTTCTAAAAATTGGAAGGCTTTGTGATGGTTGGTGAAAGATTCACAAAGGTCAGGGTTGGGGACCTGGAGAGAGGTGGAAGATGCAAACAATACAAAGGAGGTAACATCAACAGGGTAGAATGGATATAGTAAGGGTCTGGGAAGAAAGAGGAGGCAAGTCCAACTTATAGCTTACTGGCTTGCAATCCCAAATGGATGGTGACACCATCACTCATAGAAGAAACAAAGAGGCAGAACAGGTATGGAGGAGAGGAGTTTCATTTAAAGCATGTTGTATTAGAGGCGTCTTTAAGATATACAAGTAGTTTCAGTAGATCACTCTACAGTGTTCTGAGAAATCTTGGCTGGAGATCTGCATTTTGTTGTTTGAAATTGTGAACTTGGACAAGTTAATCTAGGAACAATGCTATAAAGTGAAATGAAAAGAGAGTCTAGGCAGTCTTATGAAACTCCAACATTTGGCTGACTAGAAGATGAGACTGAGGGGGTGGCCAGGAGCCAATTGAAGCCAAGGTTTCCATAGTCAACAAGTAGGATGTTGTAGAGATCAGGTAAGATGTTGACTGCAAAGATGTCCATTGGATTGAGCAGTACTAAGTCACTAGTAAGAGGTAGTTTAAGACCAATGGGAATCCCAGCCAGAATGGAGCACACTGAGAAGTCAGATTTGACTTAGAGAAGTTTGATAATGAGCATAAGGGAAAGACGTGTGGAAGCTGGGTGGAAATTTGAAGGAAAATTTTTTAGAATATGGCTAAGACATGAGTATTGTTACATACCGATGGGGAAGATTCAGTTCAGAAGGGGAACCTGGATATACAAGAGACGTAACAATTAAAAATGGGTAATTCCCTATTGGGTGAGATGGGATAGAAGCAGGGAAACTGCCTCTAGGTTAATATCATCAGCTACAGCTGTTCTAAATGAAGAGGCGTCCCTAACAAGTTCCTTGTATACATCAGCTCAACTTTTAACTAATTAGTTCTGATGATTAAATGTTCTTAATTTCATTATAATAGCATATGGGTTATCTCATTTCTGTCTCAAAAGGAAAGAATTCACATGTTATTCTGTGGGTTTTTTATATTGTCTCCTTTAAGGTACTCTGAAACAGTATGAACAATTCTACTCAAAGAGAGATGGATGTTGCCTACATACGTCAAAAGACCACAGGGAGCCTTTTGGCAATGAACACAGTAGGCCGTTTGGTTAATCTATAAGTGTTAAGAGCAATATAGATTAGCCACCTGTAGGACCCTAAGGACACCAAAAAACATAAATTAAGCATGCTTCCCTTAAAAGACTGGCAACTGACTGTGGAAATAAGCATCCCATTAAAATATAGCTGACATTAGGCAATACCAAGTACTGGCTAGAATGTGGGGAAATGAACACTCTCACATTGTACTGCTGGAGGAAGTAAAAATGGGTACAACTACTTTAAAGGGCAACTTGGCAGGATCTAGTAATATGGAAAACGCCATACCCCACATCCCAGTAATTCCATTTTTAGGTATATACTCTAAAGAAATGTTCACACATTAGAATAAGAGAACATGTGCAAGAATGCTCTATGCAACCAAATATTCAAAACCATCTCAATGAGTATCACCAGGGAATTAGATAAATGAAGTATTTTACATTCATAAGATAGGATACTATCAGTTAAGAGAAATCAACTATGTAGTTATATCTCAAGAAGATAATGTTAAGTTAAAAGAAAGCAAATTACAGAAAATACATAATGAGAGGACATTTATGTAAACTTAAAAAACACACACTCTGCCATGTATTATTTATGAAGAAATATATATGAAGTAAAAGTATAAAAGCATGAGCTAGAAAAACATATATCAAGTTCATGGTAATGAATGTTTCTGAGAATGGGCAGAGTGGAGTAGGACCAGAGTTTGGGCACAGAGGGTCTTCGACTTTATTATGGCTGGTCCTTTATTTATTTTTTTAAGAGTACTATAGAAAGTAAATAATTGTCAACTCTGAGTGTTTGGTACACTGGTATGTTTTACATTATTCTCTAAACTTACCTGAATGTTTTAGGGTTTTTTTCCCAAAAACACAAATTTAAAAAAAGAAAGCAGGCAACACATGTAGGGTTAAAATGCAATGAATAAGATGGATAGACCCAAATCTATATGAATGTAGGAGGCAAAATCAACATAGGCTAGATGAGAACAAAAAGGCCTCTGAGAGGAGACGACATTTAAGCTGGTGTGTAGGATTCCAACAGACTAATGGAAATCAAGAAGGTGATTCTGGGCAGACACACTGCTTTGACGAGCATGGGACTTGGAGTTAGAATTCCTTGACCCCAAAATCAGCTTTGCTACACTGGCTGTGTGACCTTAAGGATTTGTGCATGTATCTGAGCCTCGGTTTTCTCCATACCTGTGTATGGGATAGATTAAATGATAAATGCATATTAGATCACCTAACGCATTCTTTGGCACATGGCAGTTGCTTATCATGGGAGGAGGTAAAGAAAACCTAAAGAAACAATCACTTCTTCCCAATCTGTTTTTTTTAAAGTTTATTTATTTATTTTGAGAGAGAGAGCATGAGCAGGGGAGGGGCAGAGACAGAGAATCCCAAGCAGACTCTGTGCTGTCAGTACAGAGCTCTATGTGGGGCTCCATCCCAGGAACCATGAGATCATGACCTGAGCTGAAATTAAGAGTTGGACACTTAACCAAGTGAGCTACCCAGGTGCCCCTCTTCTTCCCAGTCTTCATTCCCAAACAACCATCATGAAATTGATGGCCTTTGGAAATCAAGATGGCAGGTATTTCCTGGGCCTCATACTTGTGTTCCCAGCATGCTCTTGCAACAAGGCCAGAGGCGCCTCCAAACAAGGCTGTGGTAACCTGATCCAGGGAGATAAACATTGGCTATTGACAAACTAGACCAGGCCAACTGATTATGATTGTGTGTGTGTGTGTGTGATACAGACAAGTATACTTCATATCTATTTTCTTTGACGCTGAATACTCAACTACTTAAAGAGTAACCTTGCTGGTGGTCTTATAATTCTGAACATTTCCCCTGATATAACAGGAGCATCCACCTGAATGGTGATTAATCAGCCATGTCCTTCCTTCTCCTCCACCCTTGATGTAGAGTGTGCTATTTGTTCACCTGTAATTAATTTTTATTTGCTCTTTTAATTGTCCCCAGTAAAGATGACTCTTAAGTGTCTTAAGAATGTTTATATCCAAAATAAACCTCTGCTTCTGCTAAGTCAGAAGCCCAAATAATTCCCGATGTGAAATGGCCTCAGCCCTGTACCTTCCATAAGTGCTCAGTAACCATTCATTGACTTCAATTTCAAGCAAAGGTATAATCGGAGCCAACTGGTTTTCTTTCCAAACACTGATGTTGGCCAGTTATGGACGGTTCTTTGCCAACGTGGAACCCACATGTTGGAACTCAACAAGGAGGCTTCCTCTGGGGAAGTTTGGTCATCAATTTCCAGTGGCATACCAAGTATTCTTACAGTCCTCAATTACCTGACAGCAGAGTAAAAACTGCCATGGAACCTTTATGTAAAAAAAAAAAAAAAAAAAAAAAAAAAATCACTGACAAGAGCACTACAAGAGATTTTAAAAATTAAGTGGGTTTCTATTCTAGCTGTCAGAATTATTTCCTTTACCTTTCTTCGTCTCCTTTTCTCCATTTTAGAAAGATGATGGAAAAAACAAAAACCCAATTGGAAAGGAAATATTCCAAAGTGGCATTTTGAATGCCTGGGGCATTTTAAGAGCTCTATATATTTGGCACCTGGAAAAAAACAGAAGTTTATAATGCCAAACAGTACATCATCACGAGTTGTTTTGGAGGATTAATTGCAGATTTATGCTTCAGAGCGGTATGCTATTCTGGCAAACAAACACACAAAAAATGTTACCTTGGCTACCAGAAACTGCAAGAGTCAAGGCCCAGCAGTGTGAATTTCTCATTAACATAATAACTGACAAGAAGGCAAGTTGCAGTTTTCTTTGGGGCCATTTCAGGTAGGGATGAGTTAGTTGCCCCAGTGATATGAGCAAATGTGTGTATTGCTCCCAGTGGATTACTCTACGTCATACTCTTTTTGGGGGGAGGCAGGGGCAGAGGGAGAGAGACTCTTAAGCAGACTCTGCACTGGGCACGGACACAGGGCTCCATCTCACGACCATGAGATCATGACCTGAGCCAAAATCAAGAGCCAGACGCTTAATTGACTGAGCTGCTCCAGGTACCCCTCGACTTCATACTCTTGCAGTCCCCTTAACTTGCCCACATGCCAACCTCTTTCTACAGCCCTGATTCTCCTTCTGGCACACCTCGGCCTCTTTGTAAGCAGCGTTTTTCTGGGCAGAAAGTGAGTTAGCAAGAAAGGTTTCTGTTCTTACCCATTCTAGGTCATAATCTAATCTCTAGAGTCTTAGGTTCCTCTTGGCCACGGCATTAGGGAAAATATTCTGTCTCTTTTGCTCCATATTATAATATCTGAATTATTTAAGACAATTTTAGCTTAGTAACAAAAAAAAAATCACACAAAATGGACAAAAACATCCTGGGGAGTTTCCTTAACTTGTAGTTCATCTGGGAGATTCGATTTGCTTTTCCATTGTCCCAACTAAGATTGGAGGAACTGGAGACTGTGGGTTCAGGGACAAAATCTTAGATACTCCTTCCATGAAAAAAATAGAGGCTCTGTCCTTTCCCCCTTCAATCTGGGCCGCCTTGTGATTCTCTCCACCAGTCAAGTGTAGCAAAAGTGATGCTATGTGACTTCTGAGGCTGGGTCAAATAAGGTAATGCAGCTTGTGCTTTGTTTGCAGGGACATGAACTTTGGAACCCCGAGCCTCTGTTTTGAAGTCCAACTACCCTGAGGCTGCCAGGCTGTGGAGATGCCCATGTCACATGAGAAAACCCTGTGCATGTGCTCTGGTTAGCAGCCTCTACTGAGTCAAGCATTTCCAAGTCATCAGAGCACAAGCGCCAGACTGGTGAGTCAAGATGCCTATAGCAGATCCTAGGCCCAGCTATCGAGTCACCCCAAATGTTCGCTTCCCCCTTTGAAGCCCCGGGTGTCCCGGAGCGAAGGCACATCCTCTCTCCTGGGCCTTGTCCAAATTCCTGACCTATAGAATCCATGAGCATAATAAAGGGGTCTTTTACGTTATTAAGGTTTTGGATGATTTATTGTGCAGCAAAAGTAACTGGATCATATCTTCCATATCTTCCTTTTTATGCCTATGATGAGGCCCTCCTGCATCAAGCAGTCCCCATTGTATAATGAATAGCGGCTGCCAATGAGAAAGTCCAAAGCCAGTTGAAATAGCATCAGAAGAACATTATATCAGACTAACATAAGCAGCAGGATCACCCTTACTAAGTCAGACAGACACATTGTGTTAATTGATGGGAGATAATAATGTCCTTTTTAAGAGATCAGAAAAACAAACGAAAAAATTCACAACACCGACCCACAAATTCACACAGATTTACTTAAGTACGTGGAAAGTAGAAAGTAATAGGCAGCTAGGCATTACACTATAAACAGCCATTCCCCCAGGATGGTGAAGTTACGGGCTATAGTTAATGCTTTCATACTCATTTGTATTTTAAAAAAATCTACCAAGGTGCATGCATTACCATTACACGTTTTTGAAGAACCATCTCTTTAACTCATTTAAAGTAATATGGACGCACTCTTGTCCTTCACCACCACCCCCTGTTGTTTTCCTCGTTGCCAGTCAGCACCTGCCAACCCTCATCTATCTACCCTAAACTGAATGAATTAAATTAGAGCATCACTCTAGGATCTGCGGTCATGGCTATATTCATACCCTTGTGGTAGATCCATCTGAGTTAGCCAGACTCAACTCTAGCTCACACCTGTGAACCTCTTATTTTCTGACTTGCTGTATGTCCATCTCCTCTTATCTGAATAGAACTTGAGATGCTAAGACATAGCCTACCTACTTAGAATTTACAATCCACCTGGTAACTGGAAATGGCGCAGCATACTTGGAAAATGCCTTGTCTGTCGGCTCCCCTGGTGTTAGGACTCAGCGCTGTCCTCTAGTTTTAAGGTGCAGGTAAATCGAACTTTGCTGCGAAGGAGTTTTTACCAATCACACCCATTGTTATAACCTAGACTCGAGGCTCTGGTGCATTTCAGTCAACTCTATTTGGCTCCTTATGTCTTCCCATCCATTGCCCCAGTCCAATGATTCTCAAGATTACATTCGTGCATAAGAAGTCACTATGGTCATGTGATTTAAGAGACCAGAAATGCTCATCCCCTAACTATTTCCCCCATTGGCTAATGAACAGTTGCTAAAAATACATCCTTAATAATTCACAACTTAGTATTCAGTTTTGTGTTATGTCCATTTGTTTTATTTTACAAAAGATGTGTTAATCTTTATTATTTTGTTTAGACATTTCTTAGAAAATTAATTTATATTAAACTAACATTGTGTTTTTATTAAGATTTCCAGATCAGGTCTGCACTGGCGAAGAAAGAATGTGCACAGCACAAAAGCTCTGTGCAGCTGGGGACGGCACTGGCAGGGAAAGCTATTGAAAGAGAGCAAACAGATACAGAAAGAGGAGGCAAAGAACACAGGGGGCCAACTTGGCCTCCTCATCACGTTGCCTCCCTGGATCCAATTCATATATCAGGATCCTATCTGTTAAAGCTCCGCAGACTGCCTTTGGGGCAGAAGGTCTATCTTCTAACATAAAAATGCAGAGACTGATCTGAATACACTAGTATTTTCACAGTTCCGAATTAAGCAACATACCAAAGTGCTTGGGCTCTGTTTTTGTTTGTTTGTTTGTTTGTTTATCTGTTTTGCCTTTTTTTTAAGTTGAAAAAAAAATGAACTCTTGTTTTAAAGTGGGAAATTCTTGGCTGCCAATGCAAATTGACAGACCAAGCAAAGAACAGAATGTTTTCATCAGAACATTCTAAGTTAATGTGGCTCCCTAAGCCTGTTCACAGAAAACTGTCTAGACTATTGGTCTCTAAGCAGATGTCACCACAGAACATAAAAATATGAAATAGTCATTGTCCTCAAGGAGCTAAAAACTGTCAATATGCACATTAAAAGAGTCAATGCACTGAGGCATGAGCACTTTATGACAAAATTTTCACAATAATCAGATATGATCATAAAAATTTCCCTTGGTCTCTGATCTCCAAAAGACTGTCCAATTTAGACAGAGCAGGAAGACAGAATCCCACAGAAGCAGCCTACTGATCAGGGGCTCCACATGATGGCAGGCCAGGGGTAGCTGCCTCTATTCCCTTACATATCTGGTATGAAAATGCATAAGGAAAAATCATCCTATAATTTCTAGTTATTCAGTAAATGATAGGTTCCTCATGTTTGATTCCAATTCTATTAATCGTACTCTTGTGATCTTTGACATTATTTTATCAGTGTGAGTTTTGAAGGCTGGTTGCTAGAAGTTACTTGGTATCAGTGTAACCGTAAGTCACACAACATTTTCTGGAACTGAAGCCACAAAGATTCAGTAATTAAGTGAGAAAATGATTTTCCTATAAACTCTAGTATAAAAATTTGAAGAACTCTTCCTTAAATGTAAATATTAATGGATATCATGTGCCTGAAGGGATGATACACTATTTAGATAGTGATTTAGAGCAGGGGCTGAGAAATTTCTTCTGTAGAGTCAGATTGTAGATATTTTCATCTCTGCAGGCCATATGGTCTCTATTGCAACTACTTACCTCTGCTATTATAGCTCAAAAACAGCCATTGACACTTCATAAATGAATGGGTGTAGCTGTGTTCCAATAAAACTGCATTTGCAAAAATAGGGAGAGGGCTACATTTGGTCCATAAAACCATAGTTTGCCAAATTCTGATTTAAAGAAATAAAGCATTTATTTAGGAACCTCATAATTATGAAATGTGGTTCTTTCTCCATATTTTGGTCCTTGAGTTTAAGTCTTTCCACAGTAACTACTATTTTAAGAAAGGGATGCTGGTGGAAAGCCAGCTGAATGAGGAATCAGAGCCGAAGATTTTAATAAAGCACTGGCCCATATCCACCATATGACCATGGGAACTCACATAACCTATACAAGCTTCAGATTTTTATTTGTCACATGGCAACGGCCTTTCCTGTCGACCACTGTGTAAGATACCAAGGAGATGAAGTATGTGAAGGTGCACTATAAACCATAAAGTATTAAGTAAGCCCAAGCTAGTATCAACGTGTAACAGAAATGCTTTAACATGGTTGGTGCCAATAACAAGCCATTAGGTAGCATTACTTTATTTTTTATTTTTATTTTTTAAATATTTATTTTGAGAGAGAGACAGCACATGCATACATGAGCAGGGGGAGGGGCAGAGAGAGAGAGGAGAGAGAGAACCTCAAGCTGAAAGCGAGGAGTCCCACTATGTGGCGTTTGATCTCATGCTGATGAGAACATGACCAGAGCCAAAATCAATAGTCAGACACTTAACTGACTGAGCCACCCAGGCGCCCCAGCATTACTTTAAAGAGATGTTCCTTAAGACAGCTTAATGCTAATACCTCATAAGACCTTGGGAATATTCTTCCATACTCAGTGCCTTATATCAATTCCCTCTCATGGTCCAGAACAGGAATGAGACATATGTTATGGCAACAAGTGCTCCAGGTTTGGCTAGCATCAATTCCTTCTGACTATTCTTCACCAGGAAAGATTTTTTTCCCACTTGGCCAGTTCACTGAATTTCAACTCTTTTTTTCAAAGCTAATCTTTTACAAATCTAATTTGCACAGAATGTGTAGATTTACCCATCACCCATTTCCTTTAGCAGCTCTGATTCATAGGTAGTCATAAGGCACTTTTCTAGAACACATATTTTGAAACAAAGTTACATAAATCACATGTACTTGATAGGCTGACCTCTCTATCCTCATTATTATTTCCACATTGGATTCTCTAAAGAAGACTCTAATGTCTCTCATCTCATTTTTACGTCCCCATTCCACAACGGGGTCCAGAGGTTTTTACAGTAATATTAATGGCTCTCAAGTTCAGATCCTAAAATGGCCATTATGGGTTTTTCCTTAGACAGACAGAGCCACGAGCCCGTCCTATTTTTCATGGGTACTCTGCTACTATAGTCCAGAGTCCACATCCCTACTACAAACACATCAGATTCATCAAATTGTTGTCTTATAAATAAAATTAGGGATGACAACATTACCTCTGAGTTAAACACAAGAGTTGCAGTTTTAGGACTAAAACAACTGATAAAGTTTTAAACCAGATTTTATGGAACTCTGAACACAAAGAGGCTATTTATAACTGTAATCAGCTAACCCTTTATTCCTCTCACCAGATGTTCACCCAACAGCCCATTTGCGGATTAGAAACCCACCAACCGGCGTGGAAGGGCCACGCTGAGAAAAATACAAGAACAAGGTAGTGACATTTACATTTTACTGGAGTCAAGGAAAAGAAAACGGAAAGTAAACGAGTCGTAACTGAACTAGAAGAGAATAACAAAATGCAGGGATAGATGAACACAAAGGCTTATGCCCACCACTCATCTCACTCAGGGCAGAAACGCTGTACAAATGAGAGGAGAAGCAGAACATATGTTTTTAAAAAGAAAGAAACAAAGAAAAAAGCGCATTCACCTTTATGCATCTTATTCAGTATTCTGACAAATTGAGCCGAAATTACAGGGGGGGAAGAGTTTTAAACTTTTCAAAGCATCTCCCAAGAAGGAAAACAATGCAGCTTAAATAGAAATAATAGAGGCACATCTAAGAGAGTGATCTAAACTCTGTAAGAATGCTGCCTGCTATTTTGTAACGCCAATTAGACTCAGGCGAATGTGGACGGGGATTCACTACAGGCAAAGGAAGCAATTTGAAACGGATCTAAAGATAGACCATCTTTTGGAAAAAGGATGAGGAAACTATCTGTGCATTAAAAGGGTCACCACTCTGAATCTGATGAAGTTGCATTGGGGGCAATAAATAGAAGCCTTGTTTCATTTAATGGATGATGAACTTGCGGAGTCATCATATGCAACAGTTAATGATGACTGAATATTAAAATATATTCCAAAAAATGTTAATGCCTTCAAAAAGTAGACCTAGACTAGGTTACGAAGAGAATTAGGATGCTTTAAGCTCCAATAACTTAGGGACTGACAAATACAATAGTGAACAAGCCTGATATTTCAGTGTATGCTTCTTGGTTCTATTTCAGATGCTGAATGTGACAGTGCGGTAATAACAAGAGAGCGTGGCATTTATTAGAGGTTGATGTTCTCATTGTTTCAAAAGAGAACACAGTACACTTCAACAGGACATGGGCAATATGGGTTGGAGTAGAAACAATAGCAGGAATGGAATGTACCTATTGAGTGTGGGGACATTATTTATAGACATGATGGGCTTCATACTAAATTCAGAGGACTTGGCTGGAATGCAAGCGGCCAGCTCTCCTGAACACAAGACACACCCTTCAACTTGCCAGCTGGACTGGAGCTCCACAGCTGTGAAGCTGGGTCCTACGATTGAACAAAGATGAAAGAAGCCTCTGTTGTCTGTTTTTGTTTTTGAGGTAAAATCTTTTCAGTGGTCTCTTGTACAGTCATCGTTACCGGAATGTGGCTACAATACAGCAGAAATCTAACAACTAGAAAATTCACTGAGGGGTGACAAAGATCCTTTCATGAACCAAACCCTTAGCCGATTTTCTCTGAGCCCTCTTCTCAACTAGGCCTCCACCTTGGCCTGTAAAGACTTGAACAAAACACCAACCTAGTTTCTAACAGTTCAAGACTACATCCCTAAGGTATCCCTATCCATACCACCCCCCACCCCACCTTAGAGCGCTTACTGAGAAAAACTCAAGGCCACCAAAACAAATGTATTGTTTGTTTCAGCCAATACCTGAGGATGGCGCCTCTGTGTCCCAGCCTCTGTGGGAGGACGGAATCCTATTATGGATTATTGAGGACTAGCAGGCAGCTGACCTAATCACATTTACACTGATTAACCTTACCTCACTTCCCTGACTCTGCTGTGTCCCCCAGCTTGCCCCCTCCCACCTTCTCATTCTTCCTATAAAATGCCCAGTCACAGCCGAATAAATAGAGACTGAGTTCGGTTCATGGTGGATTCCCTCCCTACTGCAACAGTTATTACTAATTAAAATCTGTCCGTCCCCAATTATCTAGTGGATGGTTTTGTTTGTCGTTGATATGGATGTTGAGCAAGTCACATCATCTCCCAGGAGCTCCGTTTTCTTATCTGTCAAAAAGTTCGTCAGAGTAAGGCAAAGTAGCTGGCCTTTCCAATTTTTACACTTTAATTTCAGAAGAGATTTGTTTTCAGATTTCACTCCAAAGAACTGGTCACTATCTGAGTATTTTGAGGTTCACACCAGATTTGCACGTGTGTTTGTGTGTGCGTGTATGTGTACACATGTGTGTGTCTATTGCAAATTAACAAAGGAGCACCTTAAATCTCTACTAGTTTTCATATTCCCTTTTCTTTCTCTTCTTGATGATAGAAAGAGATAGACATAAACATAGAGAGACATACACACGTCTAAATATATACATAACACTAGTATGCTAGGGACTAGGGACACAAAGATGGCTTCTATGCATAATAATAACCAGTAGTTACTGGGCATGTCCTCATGTCAAGTACTGTTCTAAGCTCTTTATACTAGCACCTAGCACAGTGCCTAACACATAAGCCTGCAATAAATGTGCTGAATAAACCTTGAATATTTGAAATTCATCAAAATACCTTTCTCCCTTTGCATCTCCCCTATGAATTGTCAGCGAAGGTCTTTAATCACTGGGAGGAGTGGGTAAGAGCACAAATATCTATTTGCGGTCAGTTCTCTTTAATGTAGAATCAAACAATATAATAATACATTTCAAAACAATCTTCCTTTGGTCTTCAGTGTCAGCTTAAAAATCTGATTTCATTTAAAAATCTAGCAATTTTATGTGAGAGTAATTACACTTCCACTTGTGTTTTATTAATGATCAAATTATTTCTTAATTCTTAAAGAATTAAGATCTTAAGAAGTCTTGTTTAGGAACAATTAATCCCATTTACTCACGTAGCTAAACAGATTTCCTTATATATCTCAAACTATGTTTATAGCTTACTATATCCTATTTTCTCAAACACTTCAAATTTCTGAAAGAAAAAACCTATGACTTTAATAAGCAAAACATAAGCAGTTAAGAAATTTGAATAAATGTAATATATCAAATTTATAAATGTAGCATAATAAGTTATTATCTTAAGTGTAAAAGAATCTTCTACATAGACAAAACATACCCAAAGCAGGACAATAATTATAAAGCTTTTAAGCAAACCTACTGTGTAAATAGAATTGTTTTAAGTATTGATATTATATTCATCTCTCAATCATTGCCCTACTTAAGTTCAAGCCCTCCTAAGGTAAAGCATTTACTGAACAAACAAAGGGAGCATTATTACCATCCTTGGGCACTATCAAATGAGAATAAATTCAAGGTTATTGGCCAGTGATTTTTAGACAAAGACCCAAAAATCCAGCTGTTCTTTCCAGAAGACTATCATGTGAACCATAGTTCATTGATCTGTACTAATTATTGGAGAAATAGGACTTTTTCAGTCATTGCCTTTTTGAAAACATAGTTCATTTTATGTTTCCACATATTTTTTAAAGTAATACATTTTGGGACACACCTGAGTGGCTCCGTTGGTTAAGAGTCCAACCCTTGATTTCAACTCAGGTCATGATCTCACACTTTGTGAGTTTGAGCCTCACATTGGGCTCTGCACTGATAGTGCAGGATCTTCTGTCCTTCCCTCTCTCTGTCCCTCCACTGTGTGCTCTCTCTCTCTCAAAATAAACTTTAAAAAAATAAAGTAATAAATTTTAGAAGAGTATGATGCCTTTTTTCAGAAATTTTTGTTAAGTAATTCAAGTCGATGATGTTGCGCGCGCGCGCACACGCACGTTCTTGGTACCTTGAAAGAAGATTCATTTGTTACATCTTGTGAAACACTTTGCGCTTTGTGCCTTTGGGCTCATCACAGTACTAACTGTATTAATGACCAAAAGTTTAGAGATACGAATGGGTTCTTAAGGAATCATTGCATTTCCTCACAGAGTTTTGTCTAAAGAGATGAGAGAGAGAGAGAGACAGGGGGAGAGAAGAAGGAGAAGGAGGATGAGGAGGACAAGGAGGACAAGGAGGAGGAAGGAAAAGTAAGAAACATCTCCCAGTAAGAAGTGACTTTGAAGTAGTTTTGCAAACTCATACCCAGAGGTGTATGGGTCACCAATTCATTTTGTTCCTTTCCATCTTCATATGCCCATGTTTCTATCTTGGGAGAACCATTATAACCAGGTGATGACCTAAAAGAAGACTGAGTATCTGGATGATCCTTAAAATCATCCCAGCATTTTCTTGGGTAATTGCTTCACTGTATGAAAGGGAAGAAAGAAGCCTTTAAGCAGAAATCTATTATCCAGTCACCCTCCTCCCAACCCTAAATTCTTATTATTGGAACCTTGTTATGAGAAAACCATTACCAAGACTATTCAGGTCTTATTAGAAGACTTTTCCTATCTTGACTCCAAATCCTTGATATATCTTGTTCTTTTTTCAAACAAAGGCAGTGAGAAAGGAAGAGCAGACATTCTGATCCTTTTTCTAACATAAGTAAAATGAAGCTAATGATGTCCCAATATGTAAGTACATATTACTAAAAGTAGATCCTATGTTTAGTAAGTGATGGAACAGCACTTAGGAAAAAAACTTACAGAAAAACTTTATTCCTTAGGGAAGCAAAAATAATATAAAAACAGGGAGGGGGACAAAACAGAAGAGACTCTTAACTATGGAGAACAAACAGAGGGTTACTGAAGGGGCTGTGGGAGGGAGAAAGGGCTAACTGGGTAAGGGGCACTAAGGAATCTACTCCTGAAATCATTGTTGCATTATATGCTAACTAACTTGGATATAAATTATAAATAAATAAATAAATAAATAAATAAATAAATAAATAAATAAGAAAAGCTTTATTCCTCTATTGTCCACTGGAAAATAAAACATTAAATGGCTCATTATTCTCAAATTCTAGGTATACTTTGCCTTACCCCATGGTAAGGTATATCTGAAAAGCTGTGCATTAATCAACCATTAAAACCTAAATCATGAGTCATCAGAAACTTACTCTGTGATTCCCAATATTCTTTATCTTCATTTTGAAATATTAGTGATTTTAGCTTCAAGTCTCTGTCTTGTTCCACCTCTTAGTCAAATAACTAATGATCTATAAATAAAAATTGAAATGCAATACACTTAACCCTCTATTTATAGGAATATTTTTGTACTCAGAATCATTTTTCAAAATGAACAATCAAAACCCAAATTCTCTGCTTCATAAAATTTCATGTTTACATAATGGGTTTTCTTCCAAGAATGTACACCTGTACAATTAAATAGAAATTGAAGTTACTTTGATGGACTATAATTCTATGATTTACATGGAACCTGGTACAAGGTTGGTGCCTAATAAATAACATCTCCTTTGATCTATGTTTCTGTTTATTTAACACATACTTACACTTCGTTTCCCATCTTTTCTAGACCAAGAATCCCTGCTGTGTCTTATACACTACAACTAAAAGCATATTGTTTGTCAAAAATATCTGCTACCTCAGAAAATCCTAGTGTTGGCACACTTTCCTTATACTGGTCATTGACTTCATCTCATTAAGTATTCCTGTGAAATGAAGCCCTTAACAGCTATGCCTCCATGGTTCTCCTTTCCTCCTCCTCCTCCTCCTCCTCCTCCTTTTGTTCCCCTTCTTCCTCTTCCTCCTCCTCCTCCACCACCACCTCTTCTTCTTCTTTTTCTCCTTGTCCTTCTTATTCTTCCTCCTCCTCCTCCTCTATCACCTATTAAATGTAATAAAGGCTTGAAAGGTCATTGCGGGAGGAAAGTATTTACAGCCTTTGTGCAAGGTGGAAAACAGGAAATCAACATTCATGATCCTGGCTACACAGAATTCTGTCCACTGCTTATTGTGGACGCCATTCCACACCAGGCTTACTTTTCCTCAATGACTCTCAGTACTGTTATCTTTCCACCCTTTATTTGAGATGAACTGAGAAAGATTTGAAGGCATATGGCATATACTGTAATTTACTGAAAGAGAGTTTGGGGAATTAGTTACATATTGAGAAAAAGTCGAGTTGGGGAGGAGAAGTTTTTCTCTACCTCTCAAGATTCTTCCATCTGGTTTAAGAATTACATTGGCATGAAAGAGATCAATAGGGAGAAAAATAAAACAAAGTTTAATTATGCATGCATGGAGGTCCAATAATGAGATTGAGACCTAAAGAAATGGCCAAGGCAGGCAGTTTTTTTTATAGAGAGATAATAAACTTGTTGAAGAATTGACAGGACAAAGAAAACTTATGTTCAGAAACTTCAATTAGGAAGGAATTCTAAAGAGAACTTGGGCTGGGACAGTAAATTCATAAAAGTAACAAGGGTTGTTTATATATCCTTCTTGGCTCTCAATTTCCTATCTCTAGTGATAAGAGTGTCTTTTTACCTCCTGGTACAGGGAGGGTACCATTCACATGGGAGATTGATTTCCTGCTTTCTGGAGACAAAGGGCAGGGGGTCAGAGAAGTCTTTTTGCACTGGCTGTTTTTAAGTAATTTTTATTCAAAATAATAAATGTGCCAACCAAAGTGGCAATTTTGGGGTATGGCCCATCTTTGGCCCCTAAAGTAGCTTAAAGAATATGAAAGGAGATATGGGAAAATATACACACAGTGGAAAATGGCCAGGGGGAGAAAAAAAGCCAAATTATTTTTCTTGCTGTACATTCACTTTCTCCAGATTTCAAAGTGTGATTCTTCTGGATGATTCCAGCCATCTGTGTAGTATAAATAGATTAGCAGAAGATATGGACTTGGAATGTGATCTGTTGGAAATGGAAAAGCCCCTAGTTTTTAAATCTGACTGGGATTGGAAGCAGTTCAGGGGGCATCTGCACTGCAGCCACAAGTTTATGGTCACCATGATCTGGGACATGGAAAGATATCATAAAAGAAGAAATAAATACATCATAAAAGTAAGGTAGGAAGGATGTCTTGTGTCATCAAGATCATCCTCCTGTCTTTAAGTCATTCCAGGTGGATGACTATTCACCCTGTCTCATGCCCATTTAATTCTCAATCCAGCTGGAAGAATCTTGAAGGGCGGGGGCAATTCCAGGAAAATAAAAGAAGAAGAAATATTTTATTTCGGTGAAAATAAGACATACCATTTTAAGAAAGATCAGGAAGCAAGTTACATAGAAAAGAACAAAAGGTGGTAGAAGACAGAGTATTTATTTTATCATGATCCAGTCCACAACCATAAAAATATTTTCCCTACAGCACTGTTCACAAACTATCGTCCCAGGATCAGCAGTATCAGCATCAGCTGGGACTGCACTGGACACACAAACTCCTGGGCTCTTCCCAGACCTACTGAATCAGAAGTTCTAGGGGCGCCTGGGTGGCGCAGTCGGTTAAGCGTCCGACTTCAGCCAGGTCACGATCTCGCGGTCCGTGGGTTCGAGCCCCGCGTCGGGCTCTGGGCTGATGGCTCAGAGCCTGGAGCCTGTTTCCGATTCTGTGTCTCCCTCTCTCTCTGCCCCTCCCCCGTTCATGCTGTGTCTCTCTCTGTCCCAAAAATAAATAAACGTTGAAAAAAAAAATTTAGAAGTTCTGGAGCTGGGGCCCAGCAATCTGTGTTCTAACAAGCCCTCCAGGTGATTTTGATGCACAGTAAAGTCTGAGAACCAACGCTCTAAGCATTCAGTAAATGACCACTGAAATACAGAACTGTCACTTGAGACAAGTCCCTGCCTGCCTACAGACCGAACTCACATTAGATATACATCAGGGGTGCAAAGATCAGGGGTCTCAAATGCCTACAGCAGCTAAGGAGCTGCGGAGACCTGTGCAGGTTGCACTCAGAGGCCCTGCAAGACATGTAGCATAAATGAGGGTAGCAGGCTAAGCAAGGATGGTGAGAAAATGGAAAGAACATAGGCCCCATCCATAGGACCTCACCATTACTCAGCTCTGACTCCTTGTTGACATGAGGAAATGCAAGCCCAACATTGCCAGGTTTCCCAATTTTTTTAATAAATTGGAAATCATCATTTGTATACATAATGAACACATTTTAAAATCTTGGCGTCTAGTTCAATTTAAAATATATATATATAATTGTTTGAGCAAAAGAAAACTGATCACTGGTCCAGATTCCACTGCAGAGGTTGGGCAATGGTGATAAGGGAAGAATGATGTGAGAAAAAGAGGCCAAAGTTGCTGAACATGGCTCTTCCATTCCATTGTATGTTTCTAAAATTACATTTAAACAGGCAGCAATTATCTTTATACTGTGATTTTAAATACCCTCAAGCTATCAGTTCGCAACAAATCTCTCCACATCCATCTACCAAAATGTCTGCAATTTTTTTGTATTAGAGATCATCTCTGTTCATTGAACTGTGCATACCTCAAGTATTTTTTTTTATCCTGAAAATACCTTAGAATGGTGGTCATGTAAACATGGCCTTCTGAGTCACATGATTTGGTTTCACATCCTAATGTTCTCATTTACTAACTATAACTTTGAATATGCTATAAAGGCCCTCTAAGCTTTATTTCTTTAGCTGAAGCTTAAAAATAAAACTCTGATAATCAGTGATACCTTATGGACCATTGTTCAGATTCAGCAAATGATATTTACTGTTCTTCTTGTTTCACTCATAAGCAACTTCCTGTGGAGAGTTTATTAAACTGCTTTCCTCTAAGGATTTGAGAGAAAGTTTAATGGTGAATGAAATACAGTTAACTTGAGATCAGAGCAACAGCTAGAGTAAAATGATTATACTTCCAGATGTCGAGAAATTGCCTCGACACCCAGCAATTACAGGAGAATTTCTTGGTCTCTGTGTCAAATTTGGGAGATGGCCTTGCCCCTGAAGTCTTCAGGGGTGTGGAACAGGTAGAGACATGTTATAGGTTCCCTCCCTGCAGACCATGATCAAATAATCCTCGTTGAAGGGCTTATCAGTCTTTAAGATTCCTTGATAGCATATGACCAAAATATGTCTTATATCTTTTTTTTTAACGTTTATTTATTTTTGAGAGAATGATCGAGTTGCATGCTAGAGTGGGGAAAGGGCAGAGAGAGAGGGAGACAGAAGATCTGAAGCGAGCTCTATGCTAACAGTAGAGAGCCTGCCCAGTGTGGGGCTTGAACTCATGAACCATGAGATCATGACCTGAGCTGAAGTCGGACACTTAACTGACTGAACCACCCAGGTCCCCCTGTCCTACATCTTTTTGCATTAGCCTTAAAAAATATCTTGAAAATATATCCATGCCTCTAGTCACACTTTATGTCTCCTCCCCCACTCTGCCACTCTGCTATGAATAACTGATAAGAGCAAAATTCATTGTGATATATTTTCAGTTGTTTCACATTTTTCTTTTCATGGATTAATAATGAAGAACAAAAAAATTACCTGACCAGTGAGATGCGTTATATAGTAAGCCTCTGTCCAGATTTTTGTTTTGAAAGTTGCAAGTTAGAACCCTTTGGCTATTCAAAATGGAATATAAATGGAAATGTCGAAATTTTCTGGAGTCTTTTCACCTTTCTGTTCTTACTGTTGACATGGCCAAACAAGTTGACTATTTATTCCTTCAAATGAAACTAGTGATTTTTAACATATCGGAGTGGCATTGTGAAAAGATAAGCTAAAGCCAGCAAAACAACTGGAAATAAGCATACTAGAAATTACTTATGTTTAACAGTGAGACGTCTGAATGCACAATCTACTGTCATAAAAGTACTGGTGGCCAGGGAGCCTGGGAGGGTTAGTCGGTTAAGTGTCAGATTCTTGATTTCGACTGAGATCATGATCTCACTATTTGTGAGACCAAGCCCTGCATCTGGCTCCACACTGATAGTGCGGGAGCCTGCTTGGGATTCTTTCTTTCCCTCTCTTTCTCTCTCTCTGCTTCTACCCCACTTATGCTCCCTCTCTGTCTCTCTCTCTCAAAATAAATGAACTTAAAAAAAAGAAGTACTCGTGGTCAATACAATGCATTAGAACTCTGTACGAGGCACAGTTTAGTATCAAAACTTTCTATACCATAGAATTTTGTGAAAGTGTTAATGATATCCAACGCTAAGCATTTAAGACACCTTTTTTTTTTTTTTTTTTCTGCTACCACATTAGGAACTGTTGACGGACAGTCCATTTCAACTTTCTCCAACTCTTGGTAAATTCTTACTTTAATAACTCTTTTATCACAATGGAAGTTTGTAAGCAACATTATACTTTCACATGAGAAATCTAAGTAACTGAGGTGAGAATACTCAACTCTCGCTGACATTAGGTACACAACAAATTCACAGGTATAATAACCCAGTCGGTATTCTCTGGGGTCTAAATTAAGAGTTAGCAATCATCCAGAAACGTGATGCCAGGTTTTTGCCAATTTTCTAACATGTTTGGTGTCTTGATAGCCCTACTCTGGGTGGTGCACTTAATCAAGTAAAAG
Organism: Herpailurus yagouaroundi; assembly: GCF_014898765.1. Lineage (NCBI taxonomy): Eukaryota > Metazoa > Chordata > Mammalia > Carnivora > Felidae > Herpailurus > Herpailurus yagouaroundi. The sequence continues at coordinate 16,134,353 of NW_024412400.1, forward strand.
CGTTGCTTTGTCAGGGACATAAATGACACAGGCATTTCCATAGAGGGGCCTGTAAAGAGAGAAGGGAAAATCTAAAAGAAGTGTTCAGAGGAGGGGAGAAAGAGAGATAGAGAATATTTTTTTCTCTCACATGTTTTTCCTGTCACAACCCTCTGCATGGGGTCCAATGAACAGATACATAGTGTTCTTGAGCAAAATTAAGTTTTGCCTTCAAGCTGTTTAATCCTGTCCTGCTTGCTTATGAACAGTTACAGAGAATATCAATAAAATTGTTAATTCTCATGGTTGTGATTCTATGTATGTTTCAATAAAGAGAAACTGGGAAAAAAAGACAACCAAAGAAAAATATCAACACAGAGCCTCCAAGATTCAGCAGCGGACAAATATTTAAATTATCTTCTGATAGAAAGAAGCACGTTTCCATGTGAAGGGTGAAGCCATCCCTGGTCTCAAAACAATGAGGGATAGAGAATGTCTCGAATTAGTCTATTAAATATCTGTTGAATACTATGTGCCTAGCATAGGGCTACAATGATAAAAATGAAAACTGAATTCTCTTTCTGCCCCTGAAAAGAGTTGACAATCTAACAAAGAAGTATCTACTATAAAAAACTCTCTAAGCATATTTTAGATATTTTTATTATTAAGTTTTTATTAAATGCTGAGGCAGCGCTGCATTGTGGCTTAGCCAGTCCGGCGTATCTGGGATGGTTTTCTGGAAGAGAAAATCTCTAATATAATTTAGAGATTATGTGGGCAGCTGCAGGTCTGGATGGGTGGGTGTGAGAGCAGGGTGGGGAGGGGGTTGTATATATTAAACTCACAGCATTTCATCTCACTTTCAGTAGCCTAGTGCAGGTCACTGACATCTTTGGCCTGGAAAACTCAAACAGCCCCCTGATGGTCTCCCTACCTGCCCTCTTGCCCCATCTGATCAGTCCTGCATGCAGCAGTAGGGGTCATCTCGTCAAAGCACACATTTTGCTACGTTGCCCCCCTGCTTCAAACTCTTCAAAGGCATTTTCACTGTAGTTAGAGTAACATCAGAGCCCTTCCACACGGCCTGTAACACCTCGTGTGCCCCAGTCTTGCCTCCTTTTCCAGTGCGGTCTCCTCGTGGTCATCTGCTGCCCATCCCTCCAGTCTTTGCCTCAGAATCTTCTCCTCGAGAGGCCCCCTCTGGCTCTGGCTCGGCAGCTGACTTCCCATTTCCTTCGCCTCCATTGTCATCACTATAATTTTCACATCTCAGCCTTTCCCTTCAGTGTTTTCCCAAGCACTTAATGCAGCTTGTCTAATTTTTAAATATTTTTTCCATTAAATTATAAATTATGAGTAAGTTCCTGTTTAAGTTGGCCTCTTCCACCAGGACATTAGGCTGGAGTCACATCTGTTTTATCTCCACTGTTTCCCAGCACCTAGCAAATTCCTAGCCAGTCAATAAGTGTTTGCTGAATGAGTGGAAGAGACAGCATATGTATGATAGCATGTGCATTAGTTATGTGTATTTCTGCGACACAAATGGCTCCAAAATTTAATGGTTTCGAAAAACAAGCATACATTATCTCACAGTTACTGGAGGATCAGGAATCTGGGTACATCCTAACCGGGTCCTCTGGCTTGGATCTCCTACAAATCTCTAATCAACATGTCAGCAGAGACCACAGTCGGTCAAGGTTCTGCTCAGGGAGGAGAACCTTACAAGTATGTTCATGTCACTGTCAGCAGGATTTAGGCCTCTCCTGAGAGCTCCTCATAACACAGCACTTTGCTTTCCCTAGGATGAAGGCTCATAGAAAGAAAGAGAACAAGAGATTGTGGGCAAGACAGAGGTCACAGTCTTTTATAACCTAAGCTCTATAGTGACATCCCTTCGCTCTGGCTGCATTCTAATTCATTAGGAGGGAGCCGCCAGATCTCTGGACCAGCATCCTCTGGACAGACTCTCAGACCCCACCCTACCTCTACTGAATATGACTCTGCCGCAGAACAGCATTCCCAGGGCATGTCTCTGCACACCAAAGTTGGAAAGACTGTCTTACATGACAGAAACAGGCAATCAAGCACAGAACTGACCCTGGCGTCTGCCCTTTTAACTGTTCTACAGTCTGTGTCTCCAGCGTTGCAGTGCATCGGGTAACAAATGATTTTTTGAATTGGTAGAATCCATAAATTAGAGCAGAATTAGGGTTATTCCTCTGATAATCATAATCTCTCACATTGGCATTCTAAAATACCTTTTGTTGGGGGAAAAGGTTGTGGTTACAATCAGCATACTGGAATTGTGTAGAGTGTGAGTACAGATGTCAGCCTTCAGGTGAGCTACCGTGGAAAAAGCACTGAGAATGTAGCCCTAGAATATATATACTGTGTATCTGACCTCAAGTGGCCTCCACATTACATTGGATTAACACGAATAGGCTTATCAATATGCATCACTTCCATTATATGCCAATAAAATGGACCCGAGTTGGAAGGAGTCATAGGAGTGGGATTCTGAGGCCCTGCCAGTATTTCTTTTCTGCTGTCTCCCCGAAGCTGTGAAATCCAGCAGCAGTAAGTACAACCACAACAAAAAACCTGGCCATGTTAAAAAATAATACTAATTTGCAGTAGTCCATTTCCTCTGAAACTCTGGGGCGTAACACCTAAGTATCCTCTGAAACCCAAATCAGAGCTGACTGCCAGGCAATGACTCATTGTCATACCAAGGAGTCTCAGGAAATCCTGAACACCTGCTCTGCAAAGCACACCTATCTGAAAAAAGCTGCCAGGAGGATTGCTTTCGGTGTAGATTTTCATGTTAATGTGGATTTCCTGGTGGCAATTCCAGCCACCTTTGCCATAGTTGAGTGGAGTCAGAACCAGATTTCTGCCTAAGAGAGAGGCAGTTGCCTATGAGTTGGCTGGTGGCCTAGCATGGGTACTCTGCCCCTCAAGAGTGGCCCCCACTTGGTAGTGACAAATGTAACTGTCACAGTGTGCCAGTCACAACTGGGGACCCAATAAACAATGCCTCTCAGCCTTCGCTCTTGCGCAATACCCTCCCTTTGAATCTGGGCTGGGCCCGTTGACTTGCTTTAATCAACAGAAGGCAGTAGAAATGAAGCTCTGGAATTCTGGGTCTAGGGCTTAAGACTGCCGGGCAGCGAGAACTACAAACTTCTGAGCACGTAGCGGGCCCATCCAGACCCCTGCACTGTAAGACGTGCCCAAATACTAACATGGCTTCTCGCAGCATAAAGTCATAAAATGCCAACCTGAGGGGTGCCTGGGTGGCCCGATAGGTTAAGCAGCAACTCATGATTCCAGCTCAGGTCATGACCTCACTCTTCGTGGGTTTGAGCTCTGCATCGGGCTCCGTGCTGATAGCACAGAGGCTGCTTGGGATCCTCTTTACCCCCTCTCCATCCGCCCCTCCCCTGCTTGTGTACTTTCTAAAAATAAAAAAATAAAAAAAAAAAAAAAAAAAAAAAAAAACACGCCAGAAAGTTCAACACTGTGAGGAGAGTTTACCGTCTGTTCCAGCCAAAACCTGGTGATAGACAGGTAGGCCTGGGAACCTTGTCTTAGTATAAATCCTTTCTCTGCCTTTTGAGATGTAAATCTACTGTCCAGAATATTTCCTCAAGAACCTGAGAGCCAACATTCAGGGAGATTACTGTTCTTCCTAGTTTCTGGGGAACGATAAGGGCCTAATTTCAGTCGATCCCTTGCTTCAACTCCCAGCACCGCCTCTGGTTGCAAAGATACGAAAATTCTGCTTCTCCTCTGGATAAGTGCCAGTTAGAACACACGTGAACTCAGTCACACAGACTAACCGGCGTTCACCCTTCAGCGCCTTTCCCCTAGCGCACCCCAGCCTCCAAAGTCTCCTGCCTTTGCTCTGGTGAGGTTGAGTTCAGTCCATGCCGGACTCTCTTCACTTCTGCAGCAGTGACGACTGAATAAATCTGTCCTCACCACTTTAATGTCCAGCTTTGTTTATCTCCGACAGCAGCGTCAGCCTTTGCTCTCTGTGTCACTGAACCACCACATAAGTCCAGATGCCCTACTGGACAAGGAGAGAGAACCCACAGGAAGAGAGAGATCCTGAGGCTGCTTGGGGAGAAATGAAGAACTCGGCCAACAGGGTAGAAATGGGTCCCTACAGACAGGACTAGGACCCCAGGCTGTCCCCCGCCAGCCCCAACCTAGGGAACTGTCCTATCTCAGACATCACTTGCATTGAAGAAGCACCTCCCCATTCCCATGGACATCAGGGAGAGCACAAGGGCCATCTCTACAGACCCCGTGTGAAGTCCTGACCCACACAACCACAAGTGAATAACATAGTTCTGGTTTTAAAGATAGTTTGATACACAGCAATAGATAACCAAGTAGTAACCAATCAACTCTTCTCTCCTGGAGAGGAGAGAAGGTAGTCGGAAAAATGCCACGAGTCAATAACTGAAATAATGGGTGAAGAGGAGAGAAGAGAAAAGACTTCAAGTAGCAGCAAAGTAAATAGATTAAAAAAAAAACAACCAACCAACCAAACAAACAAAAAACCAGAGGCACCTGGATGGCTCAGTCAGTTAAGTATCTGACTCCTGATTCCAGCTCAGGTCATGATTGCAGGGCTTGTGGGTTCGAGTCCCGCATCTGGCTCCACACTGGCAGTGCAGAGCCTGCTTTGGATTCTTTCTCTGCCCATCCCCAGCTTGCATTCCACACCCCCCCCTTCTCTCTCTCTCAAAATCAATAAAGAAAGTTTAAAACAAAAACACTCAGTGGGAAGCTAAATCATGCTAAGCAGGGAGCACCAGAGTGCCCTGAGCCATGAGACTGCTCCTTGGTCCCCAGGAACATTTCACTCCTCCACTGACCAGCAGCTGAAATATGTCATGAGGTTACCTGAGTTCTCTCTGTTTCTTGCATTCTTGCTTTCTGATATCAACCACTGAAATGGATGAGCTCCTTCCAACCTCAGAAGTGCCTGGGGCAGGTGCCATTCAACCCCCAGGAAGGTAAAGACTGAGGGTGAGGACGAATTGTTAATATTTCTATTTCCATTCTCAAATCCTTCAGGAAACTGCTCTGACCAGTGTTTTCTCTTTCCTCAGAACTTCAAGCACAAATTAATGACATCACTTATTTACCACTAACTATACGCTCTCTGGGATTTTCTCTTAAATGACCTGCTGTTTTTTTTTTTTTTTTTCTCCTAAACTATTACTTCTATTTTTATGTATGCATCTGTGGATGGAAACAGATTCCAATCTGCCTGTAACTACCTTGAGCAGGGAGACTAAAGTTTGGATCATTTTCTATGATCTACAGAACATAGCAGCTTCAATACACATTTGGCTGAACAGAAGCAGATATCAAGCTTTCAAACTTCCAACCTGGAGGGGCCCACAATAAAGAGTAGAAGCCCAGTGTAACTAGTGTGTGACTGACCAAGTAGAAGAGCATCCCAATCTGGCACCTTCGGCCTCAGAAAAACCTAACATCTGTCAAAGGGACTAGAAGCAAATTCTCAAGCTAGTAGTTCACTTTTTAAAACATTTTTTTAATGTTTATTTGTTTTTGAGAGAGAGAGATAAATAGAGAGACAGAGACAAGGCAGGGACAGAGAGAAGGAGACACAGAATCCGAAGCAGGCTCCGGGCTCCCAGCTGTCAGCACACAGTCCACCGCGGGCCTCGAACCCACAAACTGCGAGATCATGACCTGAGCTGAAGTCTGACGCTTAACCGACTGAGCCACCCAGGTGCCCCACTAGTGGTTCATTTTTAATTGAATTCATGAGAAAATGGGAAATAGTTTATCGACTTGTTTTAATTTGTTTATTAATGGAATTAATTAATTAATTATTTTTAAATGTTTATTTATTTTTGAGAGAGAGAGCGCCAGCGGGGGAGGAGCAGAGACAGAGAGGGACAGAAGATCCAAAGCAGGCTCTGCGCTGACAGCAGCAAGCCCAATGAGGGGCTCGAACTCAGGAACCGTGAGATCATATCCTGAGCCGAGGTCGGACGCTCTCAACCGACTAAGCCACCCAGACGCCCCTGATCGATTTTATTTTTAAAATTTGTAATTTTTTATATATTTCAGCCAAAGATTTGAAGCAGAAATGTACCCAGGACACCAAGATTCTTCTTCCAGAACGTGACGAATGAAACTATCAAAGCAACCAGCGTTTTCTTTCAAAACTATTCGTGAACCTGGGCCCCACTGAGCATTATTGCTGATGTTATTCATGCATCATTCATCTCTTACAATGAACTACAGTTTCTGAGTGAAATTGTCAATACATGCTAGCTCCTCAGGGGAGAAACAACTTAGAAATGCAGCCTGAGGCAGAACGCACTGTTCCCACATTGGCTTCCTCTCCCCTTTCTCCCAAGCTCCTACCAAACATATACTTTTTGCATCCTTTTTCCCCCTCCAAAGCAGATGATTAGATTACAGACTAAAATCATAGCTTCCCACCCCATTTCCACATGACGCATGGCACAGAGTGGGCCAGAACTTTGGTCATTGTTACATCGGGCATTTTCATCAGCAAATCCTTGAAGTGAGGAGGAAAGCTATTTCCCAGCATAGACATATATGATGCTTTGAGTGGTTCAGTTAGATAGATTCAGCTGATTGTTGAAAGTGGGATAGGGCTGGTGTTTCATGCTCTCCATAAAGATGTTTCTCTTAATTGGGCAGTTTAATTGCCAGCCACTTAGGAATGAATGCATGTTAGGCCCTGTCAGTAATCAAGTAGCCTTTGCCCAAACCGGCTTCCCCTCTGAAACAGCTACCTCGACCTGTTAAAGCGCCCAGTGTGCTCCAGGGAATCAACCTTTCTCTCTTCCACTTTCGAAGAAATTTATCGAGCAATGAGCAAGTTGTCCATACAGAGAAAATCCATCTGCCAATAATGCCATGAAAGGCTTAAATAAGCTTCTTCGTTATAACGTGCAGATTTAATATCTAAGGCAATTATTCCTATCCACCTCGGATTCCTATATGTAGCCAGCACCAGTCTGGGGAGACAACAGACATCCCTGGGAGCCCGGCTTATCTGATAGAACAACATAACCTTTAGGTCTGATAACCGTGCCAAATATTGAATACTTAAAAGCAAATGTTATTCTAATTAACTGCATTCACAAATGACAGCAAGCTTCTCTTTCTAAAGCTGGTTTGAAGACTTTCCCTCAAGACTCAAATCAGAAGCAAAGCAAAAAGGTAACACGTGAACACAAAGCCAGTTTGCGCTAGGTAACAGGAAGCAATCCATGACCTTCAAAGTTTAGTAGGTATTGTAGTCCAGTGCGTTTTACAGAGCCCGGTAAGAACATGGTCACCAGGGAATGCTCTATTCCACAAAGCCAACCACCCTGAGGCTGGTGGGGCAGTTTCACAGGATAGGATTATGAGAAAACAGGAACAGAGAAACAGCTGATCTAATTCATCCACTATAAATAAACTTCTGTTCTTCCTGAAATGGGTTTTCTAAGAGGACTCAATGCTATGGTGAGTTACCCATAATTATTCTATCTATCTTCTCTTTATTATTATATTGATCATACAAGCAATACGTACTTGTTGCAGACAAATTAGAAAATACTGATGAACAAAGCATAGTTTAATTTATACATATACACACAAATCCTACTACTCTCAAATACCCCACGTTAATATCTTCATATAAATATTTCCTGATTTTTTCTTAGGACATGACATATATATGAATAACAACTGAGTTTTACATGAAACACTTGTAATATTCTTTTGAAGACTGATGTATCACGTTTCCATATAATTGAATACATGTCTACATCATCATTTTAATAACGTTCATTATAAAAGTGACCTATAATTTGCTTACTCACCTTGCTGTTATCAGATATTTGGGTTACATCTAGTGGAAACGTTCCTGATGCCTTGTACAAACTTCCCAAAGTTAACACTTTCAAAGATTCCTGTACATTTCAGTGTCAGCACTACAGGAAGCTATCCATTTATACCAGCCATGCTCTTGGTGAGCAACTTTTGGCATTGTCTTTCAGAACTGCCTCCAGCCTCTGCAGGGTGTGACTATGAATGCTCACACTTTTCCACTAGTAGGCACACTGGCAATCAGAGAGAAGGGAAAGCACAGTGCTCCAAAATATGGTAGGGTAGAACAAAAGATTCCACACGAACCTTGAAATTTCTATAAAGTTTTGTTTTACTTCAAACATGCAAGTGAATTTTTACTTCTTTGTTTTCATATTTATTATTTTTAGCCAGTATTCTTATATTCAACCACTGCTCTTGTCTGTACCAATGCATCATGAATCGAAAACTCATGTACCAGTACTATGATTCCTGGGCTACCTGCCAACAAAGTTTGGATTTGGGTCACGACTGGACTTATGAAAACAATCTCAGGCCACAATGTGAGTAAGAAGGGTAATTAACATAGGGGATTGAATTTAGGTTCAATATCTTCAATATCTCTTAAGTTTGTGTTCTAGCCATGCATTTTAATATTTCTTATCTCATCTGTCCTCATCCTACACCTGGTTACCTCCTACAATCGTCCTCCCCGTAAGTTCTTAAATTTCACAGTCCCACATGCTTCCCCATAATTTCCCATCCTTCTTCTTCATTTATTACTGCATTTCCACCAGACATAATAGTGGTATCCTTAATTCCACCCTTTTCTCTCAGTCTCTTAGCTCTTCTGAGTTGGTTCCTTCCTTTCTCTACCTGAATTTGATGATATGTATCCCTTCACCTGTGCTCTGGACAGCATCCTCAACCCCACAGTGCTTTGGCCTGCTGCCTTAGTTGTGCTACAAATTCACACCTAGAATTTCCCATGGGAATCTCAACTAAGTATATCCAAATGAAATTCCTTTCAGACTTGTTAATTTTCTCCTTCTTCAGTTTCTGTACCTGAGTGAGGGACCCCACAGTCTACCCAGTAAACTCCAACCAGAAATCCAGAAGTCACGCTCTATCCCCAAGTAGCCCTCACATCTTGCATAGTACATCTTCAAACTCTCTCTTGAATCCTTGTTCTTTCTCTTTACGTTGCCAGAGCCACCACTCTGGTATTGGCCTTTATTATCTCTACAAATGACAAAGAAAACCCCCAAACTTGTTTCCCAGGCTTGAGTCTCAATCAGTCCTCCTAATTATGCTAGTGATGAAAATATCCTGCCTCTCTCCTTTCTACTCTCCCTTCCAAAAACACCAAACCATGCAGAATGCTACAAAAATACTCGGTTCTTCCTTTCGCAATTTGTTCGCAAGGAATTGAGATGATTTATAGAGAACTATACAAGAGGATTTAAAAATAGATGAAGAAGGAAAAAGAAGATGTGGTCAGAGAGAAAAAGAGATTAAATCAGAGGTGAAGATACATGCCATAAAAACATGTACAGTTGCTTGTTGGGACCCCAATCTGCATGCTTGTCAGCCAAAGCAAAGAAAGAAACTTAGTCAGTTGTATGCTTCATCATTATCAGTGGCGTAAAAACAAATTAATTGCTGGTTGTGAGACCTTAGAGAAGTGTCTCCCGTGGTAGCCCAGGCTTCCATGCCCCAAATCCTTACTGTTCAATACTCAGGTCTAATCTTTATTTGGTGTGGATTCTTCCCTGATCCCACCTCCACACCCACCCCTCAGAGTTAATAATTCATTCTTTGTCTCCACTTCAGCACCTTGGACTTGCCTCTCTGTTTGCACAAATCATGTGCACTAAGAATGCCCGCCTCCATCCTATGCAATGGCCTTATTGAGGGAACAGACACTGCCAAGCTCATCTTTGCATCCCCATCAGTATTTGGACTGGTGAAAAAACATCTGAAGGCTTTAAAGTTGTACTTAAAGAATAAAAGACTTGTGCCTTTTAGCATTCCTTTGTAATCCAAATAGGACTGGGACTGACTTTTGTGAGCTAATTCTAATAGTTTGCAACATAACTTTGTCATTTCCCAGCTGATCTGTGAAGTTCAACTGAATTCAGCTTTATTTATATCAAACATGGGCATCAAAAAGAAGCTTATTCAGTGGGTTTGTGGGCAGAGGGGCGAAGACAGAAATAGGGCCAACCAGCCTTTCCTCCAATACCCTGCCCCTGCCCCCAGTGTGGATGACCCTTAGGTCTCCAAATGCCTCCTCATAGGCTGGGCATGGCTTAGGGCAAACTTGATGGGAACAGATCCTTCCCACTCACACCACAGAGTATCAGACAAATAGGGGTGGGTCTCAGAATGACCTTCTAATGAAATGGCTGTAACACAGTCTGAAACAGCTTTACCTGTCAGCTGAGCTCATATCTGCGAGTTCTCTTTCCCCACGTCTGTTTATAAGAGCTCAACAAGCTTTCTTTTTTTTCTTTAATTTATTTGAGAGAGAGAGAGGGCAAGTAGGGGAGAGGGTCAGAGGGAGAGAGAGAAAGAGAGACAGAGAGAGAGAGAGAGACAGAGAGAGGGAGAGAGAGCGAGCGACTCTTAAGCAGGCTCCATACTCAGTGCCAAGCCCGATGCAGGGCTCGATCCCACGACCCTGGGATCATGACCTGAGCTGAAATCAAGAGTCAGACACTCAACCAACTGAGCCACCGAGGCCCCCCAAGAGCTAAACAAGCTTTTTATTGGTTCATCCACCCAAGATTATAAGAGCAGAAAGGGATTTATACCCCTTTGGCTTATCTCCACTGAAGTTTTAGCAAAAGTAAGGGAGAAGCAGCAGATATTACCTCACTGATAGTTCAGTTCTCCTTCCCTCCCAGGATATATTACATTTCTACTCCCCTCTTTGTAGTAAGTAGGTCTGCATGAGCGTAACTAGTTCTGACTATCAATTTTGGTGGCAAGCTGATTTTTTACCTATTCTTCCCCTGCTACAGTAAACATGTGAGCATATGTTCCGATGGAAGTGACATCAAACCAAAGTATCCTGGAATGCTGAAACACTGCACGCCAAGGTGGCTGCCTGCGATTCACCGCGACTTGCAGACGATTTTTCAAGAGCAAAAAATAAGCATTTGTTTTATGAGGTCACTGAGATTTCATAATACTTGTTATTGCAGCATTGCCTATGCTATCCTGACTTATACCCAGGCCTTTCAACCACCACCATGGGCTCAATCACTCTACCTTCGCTAAGGGAGAGAAACTTAATTAATCAGAACACCCTCTGGCTGAGTCTTCTTGAGAGATACGAAACTATCATTTCATTCAGCATACATTTTGAGCCCAAAACAGATTCACTATCTAAACTCTAATTTTTTGGTCTTTGGTTTTTGTTTTACTCTGTTTTCAAGGGAAGGAAGCACGTCGACATGAGAAGACTGTGTCAGTTTAAAGCTGAAAACAGTTTTACCATTTGGATTCCAGTATTCCCAATAAGAAATACCCTTCCTATGCCATTACAGATGGTACCTATATAATGATTCATCGATGGACAGATCATAAGGAAGACACTAAAACCAGGTGCTTAGGGTCTTGCTGGAAAGTGTGCATTTTCACATGTCATTCATTTGGAAAGATAATGTGTTTTGGGGGTAAAAATGGCAAATTATTATTTTTTTTCAGGGGGAAAATCAGTATTTTTTTCACCCTAGGACTAATAAGGAAACAAACCCTGAAAGCAGGCCAGAGGGCCTAAAGAGCACTTTTGACATCATGAGACGGTGAGGATGACAAATCCTCGGTTTCAGGCAGTCACGGACAGCTTGTTCACAGAGGCAGAGCTGAAAAGGGCCACTTTTGTCAGACGGACCAGTCCGAAGGTGACCTGGACCCCAGGTTTAGACATGGAAGAGCTGCTGGCCTTTTAATACATTTAATAAACTCTCAGCCTGTGGCAGGTTCCACACAAAGTGTGAGAAGTATTGAAACGAGTGGGATGGCAGACATTTGTGTTTAACTGCCTCTCTCACTTCCTAAGGCCTCCTTCAAACAGAGGCATTACACGCCTTTCACACAGCCTGCCCAGCAGGGCTACTTGCCAGTGAGATGGTGCTGAACAGAGTAAAAACTAAAAGCAAGCAAACAAAACAAAAGGAAGAAAGGAAGAAAATCCTCTTCAAAGAAGGTTCTGAGGAGACAGCCTCTTGGACAATTCAAATGATAAGCCTTTCAAATAAAGGGCTCCTTATTGCTGAACACAGGTCTCAAGACCCAAACTGACAGTCCTCACAGCAAAGTATGGGCTGTCACGTGACTTAGGCAGAGTGAGTAATGATTTTACCTAACGGAGTTAGAAAGGGGGATGTTATTTGTAATGCCTGTACATGATTATTTTCATATTTGTCTGAAATAATGGTTTCCAGGAGCTAGCGAATCTACATTTTAGGCCCTTAGACTTATTATATTTCCCCAAGTTAATGTAAGTATATCTAACCTCAAAAATCTGGAGTCGAGATGCTTAACTACCAATAATAACTGCTAAAATATACCGAACACTTACGTTACGTCAAGCACAACTCTAAGCACTTTCTATGCATAAACTGTTCTAATCCTTCACAAAACCCTATGAGGAACTCATTTTATAGATGAGGAAACTGAGGCATCGGTGGAATACCTTTCCCCAGGGCATACTGTTAGTAAATGGCAGGAGTGGGATTCAGTTCCAATCAGTCTGGTTCCAGAGCCTGCACGTCTAGCTTCTGTGCAATAAGATCTCCTATGTCAAATACGCTATGGAGCAATTAATTTTGTGTGAGGCTTCGCACGTAATATACCCCATCTATAGATCATGAAACTCAGGGCTCAAGAAAAAGATTCAGAATTTGTTGAAACCCACTGAAAAGTAGAGAGGGAACCTACACCGGGGTCATCAAATTCTAAAGCCCAAAGAATCCCATGAATTAATTTACACCATTCCACTTGATAGCGATGTGCTTTAAGATAGAGTACAAACAACTCTTCAAGGCACATTTTTTTTAAAGTCACATGTTACTTAGGAATTGACATAGATGAAAATGGTGTAGAATGGAAGAGAAGCACAAACATATACATGTTTACAAAAGGTTTAGTGAGACGCACTGCTGAGTCTAGTGCCTTGCATCACAGGATTAGCCCAGGGACATGACACCCCTTACATCCTACTGAGAAGAAACACATCCCTGCTCCTTGTCATTTTCCTTCCCACCTGGGGATCCAACTTGGTAAGTGTCCACTCAGTGACTAGAAGGATACCAATGGTGGAGAAGTGCTCACAAAGCATTACCTTTTTGTGAGCTTTGTCTCTTTCTCAAGGTTACTGGATTCACAATGACATAGTGGATGTGAAAGTATTTTATAAAATACAGAGTGCAAGGAATGTAAAGTGCCACTTTCCAGTCCCTTGTCTTGAAGATGATGATCACAGGCAGTTGGCTCTGTAAGATGTACGTTATTGCAGACCTTCTGCCTCCCTCGAGAGAAATCAGAAGTCCGTGAAGATTCAAGGAGTCCCGATGTGTGAATGCCAAATTATTCTGTCAACTATAATCCACAAAGTCATTTTCTTAAGTCCATAGACATATAAACTTTGGAGACTCGATTCACGCAGAGAACATGAGCTTTGGTGACTGAACACAGAGTACCCAAAGAGGCAAAAGAAAACCCAAACTCAGGTTCCTGTTGTTGGGAAATTAGATCCTTAAGGAACCTTTCTAAATGGTCAGGTGGGTTGCAAATGTCACTTTCCTATCACAAATGTAGGCACTGTGCCTTCTAAAGTATGGGAGCAGAATTAGATGGGCTCTAGTGAATGATGGATGGACGAATAAAGAAGCATATGCTTTACATTATTAAAAAAATATACCATCGAAGAGGCAAATACACAAGATATGTTCCCAAAATGTCAAAACAATGGTAGGATGTTAAAAAAGTGTAAGATCTGAGACGTCCTTAAAAAGAAATTTGTCTATGGTTGGTATTACACACAAAATGAGAACTAAAACAAATGTTGAACTCTGGGCTGGGAACCGTAGAATGGCTTAGAATGTAATACAATATTGGCATTATATGAATCTTCACAACAACATTATTATTAGTTTATCGATCACAGAAAGGTTATGAAACTTGCTTAAAGCCACAAAGCAAGAAGGTGGTGAAGGCCAAGTTTAAAATCAGACAATCTGGATCAAGACTCTACTGTTGGTATACTATCATGACATCTTTTCCCACCTACAAGTTTAATCCCACCAGTAAAAATATTTATGAAGGTACTATAATAATTCCTATTTCATAAATGAAGAAATTGAAGATGAGAGTGGTTTCAATAGTTCACCCAGGACTGCACAGCTAATACAGATAGTAATCAACATACATGTCGACGTGTCCATATACACTTATGTATATATATATGTGTTTCCTGAATAATACCACTATTTTTTTCATTCTCCTATTTCTTTTTTTTTTTAATTTTTTTTCAACGTTTTTTATTTATTTTTGGGACAGAGAGAGACAGAGCATGAACGGGGGAGGGGCAGAGAGAGAGGGAGACACAGAATCGGAAACAGGCTCCAGGCTCTGAGCCATCAGCCCAGAGCCCGACGCGGGGCTCGAACTCACGGACCACGAGATCGTGACCTGGCTGAAGTCGGACGCTTAACCGACTGCGCCACCCAGGCGCCCCTCATTCTCCTATTTCTTCAATGGCTCCACATGACCTATAGGATAAAATTTAACTATTTCATGAGACAGGTGGGACACTTAACGACCTAGTCCCTATATGTTGGATAAAAAGGGATTAATTAAAGAGAGAACACAGTCACCACATGGCAGATAACTTTGGGTTATTTCCCTAAGGAAGGGATCTTCTTTATAACGCATTCTGTGGAAAGTTTGCAGCCTTCTCTGCTTATGACCCTAGAAAGGACTCTCTCCAACCTGAATGATGCATCATGCCAGCATACTTTTCATCTCTGCAAGCTAAGTGTGCCACCTCTGTGTGCTATGGGCTCAGTTTCATCAGTATGCTCAATGAGAGAGCTGGAAGGAAAAAATAAATTCCTTCAGGTAAAAGAAGTGATTTCTGGATTGAGGTTCTAGAAATGGAACCCCTCTCTCCACATTGTCACTTCTTTGTACCACTGCTGAATATCTCACTTTCGTTACCTCTAAATATATTCCTGTTACCCTTGAAAATGTCAGCTATTTGCCTACTGGAAACCCTGTGTAGTAGGTTGAATTACTCATGCTTCTTTTATCCTTCCCCTACAAAGGGATTGTGGCAGCATGCCCTTGTCATTCCTCATGGGAAGAGTCCATTTCCCTAACCTACTGGTATTGCACTTGACCCTGTGTCTTGCTTTGGCCAATGTGACAAATCTGCCAAGAAGAAGCTTTCAATTTGATTGTGTATTTATGCTTCTCTGCCCTCTATCATGAGAAGGACATGTGCTAGACAAGGGTCCTTGAGACTGGGTCCTAGAATGTGGAAAAGATCAAAACTCACAGCTGGGAGAACACCACAGCAAATAATCCAAAGCCACCAACATGTAAAGTGAATGAGAAAAAAATACTTGTAAACTATTGGCATTTAAGGCTATTTGTTATATAGCATCACATGGCAAACAATTAATATAGCTCCAATGACTTCCCACATCTAATAAACTTTTTAACAATTCAACCACCCCTTACATCAGCTGATCTCTTCATCTCAGGATTCTATCACTCTGCCTCACCTCCTATCTGCCACTATTTTCAAGATGTACGTTGCCTTGCCTTGTCTGTTCCTTTGCTTCTGATGTCTTCTTCATCTGGAACATCGCCCATACATATTTTCATCTGATTAACTCAGTCCATACCTTCTTAGGTAACTTCCACCAGCCCCTTACAAATGGGCTTAGATATTCTGCCTCTATACTTGCATAATATCTTGTACTGTCTTGACTATTCAACCAGCATTTATTGTGCTAAGCACTGAGTCTCTAATGGGAAAAGGACAATATCATTCTTTCCTACTGAAGTATACAGTCTATTAATAATCATCAAACTGACTTCACCATAGGTAATCAGCTGTAAACATATGTCTACCTCTTATGTTAAACTAAAGACTTCTGGGGGACAAGGACTATGCAGGACGCTCCAGAGTGGCTTAATTGTTTCACATACTATGCCCTCAGTTCTACTTGTTGAATGAATGAAGTAATGAATGGCTAAACAAGCATACAAATAAACATATGGGTAAATAAGTAACAAACAAACAAACAAGCAGCTCCTGCCATAAATTAGTCTTGTAGATTTGGGTAATGTCATTAGATATCACTAAGTCTCCCTTTCCTTCTGTGAAAAACATGGATGCTAATTTATATAAATGCTGTGTATTTTTCAAGTACAAACATTCAAAGAAACAGTATTGTCCAGTAAGCTAGTTTGTCTACAAAATTACTTTAGCAAGAGAAAACAAAGCAAGGAGAAACTTTTACCTTGCTCACTTGATCAAGCAGACAGGCTTGCACATATAGATAATTCTAGTTATTATTACTTCACAATGCTGTGATATCTTAGTGCTAAAGCCTTCACCAAAACCCCGAAAGTGACGATCTTCCATTTTCAATGATGCGTTAAAGTTTATAGCTGAATCTATTTATTCCACTGTATTTAGCAGTATTTTATGGTTTATTTATCACTGTCTAAGAAAATACATAGCTCCATTGGATTTTTCCAAGCTCGTCTACTGAAACTAAAGGAATAATTATTCCAAAACCCTCTGAGTTTTAATAAACATTAAAAGATTCAAGCACTAACTCAAATGTTTATGTTATTTTGGCCGCTGGGTTTTCGTTTTTGTCACTGGTTGATTGATAAGTTGATGACTTTAGAGTTTCCTTGAAAATCTATTCTCAAAAAACTTTAAAGTTTATCTCAAAAGCAATCAGCCATAGTGTGACAATTTATAATCGGCATTATATAACCACTTTCTTCTTCTAACAGCTATGGTTGGTAATCAATAGTTAAGGTATCTCTTGGAATTGAGGGAATAAAGAAAACAATTATCTTGTTTGCATCAACTATTTCTACTATTCTACAAGTTAGATACTTTTAAATTTATTCAATCTAATGGTGACATAATTTAAATGTAACTGAATGCGCATGCACACACATACACACACATACACACCCCTTAAATTTCCCAATGATGGGAAGAAAAGGCAGAGAAGGTAGAACACCCCCTCCATCTCAAATAGAGACTATCATGTTAAAGTATTGTCAAATAGACACTATCATGTTAAATTTGACCTTTTGCCCAA
Source organism: Herpailurus yagouaroundi (assembly GCF_014898765.1). Lineage (NCBI taxonomy): Eukaryota > Metazoa > Chordata > Mammalia > Carnivora > Felidae > Herpailurus > Herpailurus yagouaroundi. The sequence goes on from NW_024412400.1 coordinate 16,151,581, forward strand.
GGAGTAAAAACATACTTTACAAAGAGAATATCATGGGTTCTAGAACAGGGTCCAACTTTTCCAGAAATGTTATTAAACACTTAAAGCTCCAGTGTCCTGAGATTTTACAGAATTGAAAGCTAAATAGAATTAAGTTAATTAAAAACATCTTTGTTGATGTTAATTATAACAAAAACTATTTTGTATAATGAGAGAATATTTTCCATAACAAGATCCTTTTCTTAAGCCCATGCCTGAAATGGACAAGTAACCAAAAATCGTATCTTCTCACCTTCTAAAACCATGAGCAAAAATGAAAGCAGAGGAACTTAAAAAAGGTGTTACTGTACAGCCAACACAGAAGAACCAACAGTAGCTGAGAGAGCTCAAAGCTTGGATATGGGCAGACACTGGAAAAGTGCTGACCAGGGTAGAAGATGAGGCATTGGGAGATCAAGTGGCTATGAACCTAGTCACTAAGGGAACAACAAAATTTATAAAGATGGGGAGTCATCTGGTTCATTATCACTCTAAAGAGCAAACATAAGGAGGGCAAAAAATTAAAAGCTATGAACCTGCAGGGAAGCTTCCTTGGTAGTTCTGAAGGAGTCTGTCATTTCTACTGATAACAGGGAAGATATGGCTAATTGATCACAAAATCGGTAAAGATGAAAGAGACTAGTAGTCTATTAAGTGTTGTTTGACATTTATTGGCAAAAACATTCTTGGTCATCTAGGAAGCAAATTAACTCAAGTTCTCATGGTAGAGATCCTGATCTCTCACCAGTTTTCATACTAAATCAATTCATAGACCCCTAGCCCCTCAATAGAAAGGAAGGTCCATCTTCTTGTGAAAGGATCCTATAACCTGACCAAAAACATATTCTTTCTCCAAGATTTTCCAAATGAGACTGATTTGTAGCCACTTTCCAGGATGACTGTGCTCTGGAAAAAGAGAAAGAACCTGACCTTTGGGGGAGCTATTTGATATTGGCAATGAACTCATGCTAATTCCTGAAGGCCCTAAATACCACTGAGAAGGGGTTTGTGGAAATGTGGTGATAGATGGAAACTTGGCCCAATCCCACCTAACAGTGGTAAGCAAGGACACCTCCTGAAATTCCTTCTCTATTCCCCAAAAAGGAGATATACTTGGTAAATGGGCAGAATCCACATTGGATCCCAGACCCATGAAACAAGGGCTATTATGTTAGTAATGGCCAAATGTAAGCCAATGAAACTCCCTCTTCTTGGGAATTTGCAGATTAATGTCACCTCCGAGACCTGAGTACGTGGGGGTAACTGTTCATATACATACTCATTCAGTTCATCAGTGAATAATCCAAGGAAAAGACCCTCAATATTTTCTGTCCTTTATCTCACCATATTCCCAATATTTCATATTGTTTATTGGTTACCTATAAGAGATGGGCACCTGAGTGTTTATTATTCTTTATGCTTTAAGAAGAGTCCATGTCTGGGGCACCTGGGTGGCGCAGTCGGTTAAGTGTCCGACTTCAGCCAGGTCACGATCTCACGGTCTGTGAGTTCGAGCCCCACGTCGGGCTCTGGGCTGATGGCTCAGAGCCTGGAGCCTGTTTCTGATTCTGTGTCTCCCTCTCTCTCTGCCCCTCCCCCGTTCATGCTCTGTCTCTCTCTGTCCCCAAAATAAATAAACGTTGAAAAAAAAAAAAAAAAAGAAGAGCCCATGTTTAAAATTTTTCCATTAACTCTTAAAATAATAAAACAACATATTTTAGAAATAAATAAGAAAATTTGAACCTTAGCGAATTTGTAATTCTAAGGAAAACAAATAAAAAGTATAAAAATAACATTGAACCATAGTACACTACTCAGCTAAGCTATTCTTAGTTAAAATTGCATAATAAGTACTATTGTTTTCGAGTCAACATAGGTTTAAATATACCAGAGACACTCTGGGGAGAGACAAAAGCATAGCAGGAAAATAGTTGTGCTACAGATGAGGAAACTGAAGCACAGAGAGATTATGCAGCTTAACGAGTTTGGAGCCAGGCTTCCAATTCAGACAACTTACTCTTGCCTGACACAGAACAGACCCAGGTACAATTGCATGCAAGTGCATGAAAATATTTGTTCTTCCACACATCCCTCCAGGAAATCTGGAAAGGAGATAGATTTAAGATTTTATACAGATGACTAACACTTTGAAAGCTGAGTTACTAATAATATTTATTCCTGGAACATTACTTTCAGCTCTTGGTGGATTACTTCAAGGAGAGGAGGGCAAGTTATTATTACAAATTATACCATAAAATGGTAGTTACCACGGGAGTTCTCTTTGTTTTGTTTTGGTTCTTACTTTGGTTCCTTATTTTAGTTTGCACGTTGACTTCCTTTTTCCAGTGGACGAGTTCTCTTCAGCAATGCTAGCTGATATTCCTCGGAACATTAGAGACATATTAACCAAAAATTGGATATGCTTGTATTTTACAACAGGAAGCACATACATGCAAAGACAAGAACTGAAGTGGGGGAAATCCCTTGCTTTACAATGGTCACAGTTAAGACTGTGGTTAGTGTCCCCTAATTATAATTACATTTTCTGGCTTGACAAATTATCAAAACTGAAGGGCTCAGGGCAATGCAGCCTCATTACAAAAGGTGGAAATGGAAATAAAGCAACTATTCCATTAGCAGGAACACAGAATGCTGAGAAGTCCTTGGTCACTGAAATTTGTCATCACTAGCATGGAAATGGGGCAATTTTATCTTCTTTTTAGTGAATAGTTTTAGATGCTGAAGATTCACCGATGAGCTATAACCCTGATGATCTTCGTCTCTGCAAGATTCCTCCTCATCACTTTTTCCTCTCTCTTTTGCCTTCCTCCACCTGAATAATTCTAAGGAAACTCAGAGGTAAGAAATAATAATATACAAGAGCATAAGTAACATAGTGTCGCATAGAGATAAGCTTTCTATCCAAAGCAATGACAGGGTGAAGGGAAGATATAAAATGATTCAAAAGAGAAGTGATTCAGTTAAAAAAATTTTTTTCTTTCTTTTTTTTTTTTTTTGCTCAGCTTGTGTTCTCAGCTGTTTCTAATCCAATCACATCTAGATAATCTGATTACTCTTAACTTTGTTGACATATTACGTGGTCCACGTGGACAGTAGATACAACATCCTTTTGGTTTTTTTCTTTTAGTGTTCAGAATCAGTACAAAGTACTATGGCAGGGATCACAAACCCACATCTCTACAGGGAAAAAGCAGCTAATGGAAATGATCAAAGCAGACTTGGCCTTAGAAAACAATAGCAGGGGCGCCTGGGTGGCTCAGTTGGTTAAAAGGCCGACTTCGGCTCAGGTCATTATCTCATGATCTCATGGTTCATAGCACTGGACCCACCACTTCTGTGTTCAGGGAACATGATGGTGGGATGGGGACACGCCTGGAGTGTACATATCATCTCCGAAAGAGTTGTCCCACCTACCCCCCAGCCAAGTGTTCCCAGATCTCCTGATGCTTTTTTTTTTTAATGTTTATTTATGTTTGAGAGAGAGAGAGAGAGAGAGCCAGCGAGCACGAACGGGGAAGGAGCAGAGAGAGAGGGAGACACAGAATCGGAAACAGGCTCCAGGCTCTGAGCTATCAGCACAGAGCCCGACGTGAGGCTCGAACCCACAAACCGTGAGATCATGACCTGAGCGGAAGCCAGACGTTCAACCGACTGAGCCTCCCAGGTGCCCCCCAGGTCTCCTGATTCTTAAGAAGAGCCAGAAAATCTGATCGTTATATAAAATCTGGTGTTTACATGCTACACTGTTTTCAATCTTCTTAAAATAACACATGAGACATAAAGAAAAACATGTGGGGGCACCTAATTGCACTTACAGGGCACAGGTTTGTGAACTCTACATGAAAGTGAATTCACCACGTTGAACAACAAACTACATATCTAACTCAAAAGTCAAATAAAATGTTAGACCTCCTGGAGATTTGAGAAACCATCATGTCCTGTTTCATCATTTTATCTTTGAGGAAATGAGTCCCCACCTTTTTGTAGCCAGGTATGAGCAAATGCAGTCCAAGAATCCATGTGAACTGGCCCACAAACCACACATCAAATTAAACGTATTTACTCAGTGTTTCCTTTGTGAATAGCCCCCCTCTCCTTGATCATTTTTAATATCCAGAGGAACTTAAAGTTTGTTCCTACAGGAAAAAAATGGGACCTCAACACTAGAATAAAAACAGGCTGTGTAATAGCAGCTTGGTGAAAATATTCTGCTCCCCTGGGCACCATAATCTTTATTGGGTGGTCTGATAGAGCCCATCCAGTACGGATATCTATCATAATATCATCACATGGGTCCTTTAACATAAAGCTTTTTAAAGACGGCAGAGTGCAAAGGCCAGGGCCAATGATGAGAATCTTCAATGATCCAGCTCTGGTCGTTGCCACACTTCTGAAGGAAGGGAGTAGCAAGGACACTGCAGGTGAATACGCACCATTTATGCCTAGATACTGCTTCAAAACAAGCTCATCTCTGATCTCATTAGTCCGCCCCACTTCCATGGATGTCTTTCCTCTCGAAAAGAAAGTATTCTAGCTGCTACCACGGCCTTTTCGCCAAGAGCCTACTCAAATTCCCAACGGGCTTTCTAGCCAACATGATGTCATCTCTCGACACAACAGGAGGATTCTAACTGACCCAAAAGGAAGGATTCTCTGAGCAATAAAAGTATCTTAAAAGTGAAGAGGCATTTATACCAAAGAAAAGACAGTAAGCCACCTTGTTATTTCCACAGAAAGCACAAACTCCAACCTCAGAGTTAAATTCTGAGTGCTTACCTGAATCAGAACCTCTCTTATTCAATGTTAGGGTGAGGGGGTGGGGTTAAAGAGTTATATGGCTCTCCCCCCGCAGAGTTTTCCACTAACATTTTTTTAAGACTAAAAATGGAAAAAAATCTACAGACCATATTGAAATGCTAATTTATTTTTTTTTTAATTTTTTTTAACGTTTATTTATTTTTGAGACAGAGAGAGACAGAGCATGAACAGGGGAGGGCCAGAGAGAGAGGGAGACACAGAATCTGAAACGGGCTCCAGGCTCTGAGCTGTCAGCACAGAGCCCGACGCAGGGCTCGAACTCACAGACCGTGAGATCATGACCTGAGCTGAAGTCGGACGCTTAACTGACTGGGCCACCCAGGCACCCCTTGAAAAGCTAATTTAAATGTAAACTACAAAGAGAAACACATACAGATACACACAGAAATATACATACAGAAACACATACACATCCATATATGTAGAAATGAAAATACTGTTGGTGGAAATATTAACTCCTACTATTTTTGAAGGCAGTTTGTCAGTATCTGCTAAAATTAAAACCACATAGTTCCTCTGACCAGGATTTTCCATGTCTGGGACTCTATCTCATATATATATAAGCACAAGTTGGTAAAGACATACATACCAAACAAAACATGGAAAAAGGTGAGTGGCCATCAATAAGCTATGGATATGATTACCTGAATAATCACATCAGATACATACCATTTATTAGTATACAGTCATTCATAAAATCAAATAGAGCTATATTAGATGGCTTGAGAAATTATTATAATGTACAAGTTTCATGAGGACAGCAAGACGCAGGGAAGCGTATGCATGATCTGATCTCATGTGATCCCACCATTTTAACATTAATAATTACCAAAGGTTCTTTGCCTACAAGTCTGAGTGTACATATTCGTGTGTGTGTGTTTGTGTGTGTGTATGTATGTGTGTATAGAATTATATGAGTGAAAAGAAAAATAGGGACAGGTACAAAATAGGTTATTAATATGGATTACCTGGAAAAATGAGGAGGTTGATGGAGATGAAAGAAGGAGGAGAGAAAGCCAAATGCTCCCATGAAGAAAGAAGAGAAAGAAAAGGAAAAAAAAAATACTGTCTTTATATGAATAATCATGCATTTAGGTAAAAGTATGTATATATAGATAGGTGGATATCACTATAACCTTTTTTTTAAATTTAAAATCACACACAATGAAATAGATTCACTCATTCATATAACAAACATAATACAAGATCTGGGAAATGACACATTGGTACGGGCAACTGCAATCTTTGTTCCAATTTTCTCTCTGTTCTCAATCTGCAACTGTTCAAAATCTGCACTTCAATTACTAATTCTCTCTGAAGTAGATTTCTCTACCTTTCAAACCCTCCTTTCTTCTTGGCATGCATGTGCTCGAGAAGTTTCTCCTTGATTGAAGAATAGGGACATATCCTATTTGCATGCCTATTTTATCTGGACATGAGCCTCCTTCAACTTACAGGACAATCCAGGAGTCTGTTCCTCTCCTTGTCGCTCTCTCCCCCTGAGCACTTTCTGTTCCTCCCCTGAGAGTCTCTAGCACACTGTGACAATGCAAGAGCAATTTTATTTATTTATTTTTTTTTAATTTTTTTTTCAATGTTTATTTATTTTTGGGACAGAGAGAGACAGCGCATGAACAGGGGAGGGGCAGAGAGAGAGGGAGACACAGAATCGGAAACAGGCTCCAGGCTCCGAGCCATCAGCCCAGAGCCTGACGCGGGGCTCGAACTCCCGGACCGCGAGATCGTGACCTGGCTGAAGTCGGACGCTTAACCGACTGCGCCACCCAGGCGCCCCTACAATGCAAGAGCAATTTTAATGGTGCTTGCATATTTCTTTTTTTTTTTAATATGAAATTTATTGTCAAATTGGTGCTCGCATAGCTTCACAACTGGGTCCAAGCTGAAAAATACTCACAAAATGTGCCAGAGACTCCAGTTTCTATGTCATTTCATTAACCTCCCACTCCCTAAGTCTATAATAATCTATGAACGTTGAAGGTTTTGTGTTATATTTGTGGTAGGTTTCATAGGAACCAATCCTATTTCCAGCCTCTCTGGTGATGATTACATATGCCAATGGACACACAGACAGTAAGGCCCACCACGTTTTCATAGGAAGTTTCAGTAATTATGAAACTGTTTCTCTACGCCATGCAGAATATTGTTAAAAATAAAGAAGTTTTTTTTTTTTCTCTTTGAGATTATAGAGAAAAGGAAGGAGAAAATTGGGATGTGATTCACTATGGAGAATAGTTTATCTCTAGGATCCTCTAAATTCAAGCTGTCTGTATTCCTCTTCTCCAGGGTATGTGGCACGCATTTACTCACCTCTACATTGGGAAGAAGAAAATTTTACTATAGATACATAGATACGTTTTTTCTTTACAAAATAGAGCTATGCTTAATTTGATAGTGCATCTGTTACAAAGTATAATAGGACAATACATGCCTAATTATTCATTCAAATAAGCAAGAATATAATTTTCATCCATCATATAGACAAAATTAATGTTTTAAATATTTTATTTTTGAGAGAGAGAGGGTTCAAGCTGGGCAGAGGGAGAGAAGGAGAGTGAGGGAGGATTCTAAGCAGGCTCCATACTCAGTGCAGAGCCCAATAGGGGCTTGATCTCACGACTATGAGATCATGACTTGAGCTGAAATCAAGAGTCAGACACTTAACCGACTAAACCACCCATATGCCCCTCGACAAAATTACTTTTTAAAAAAAAAAAAATTTTTTTTTTCAACGTTTATTTATTTTTGGGACAGAGAGAGACAGAGCATGAACGGGGGAGGGGCAGAGAGAGAGGGAGACACCGAATCGGAAACAGGCTCCAGGTTCTGAGCCATCCGCCCAGAGCCTGACGCGGGGCTCGAACTCACGGACCGCGAGATCGTGACCTGGCTGAAGTCGGACGCTCAACCGACTGCGCCACCCCGGCGCCCCAAAATTACTTTTTAAAAAGGCTTATTTTTGAGTGACAGGGGTGTTCTCATAAAGCAATAATGAGATTGTTTATCATTATAACCTTTCTAGAGGGTAATTTTGTAACATATCTTGAAAGTCTTAAACTCTCATACCCTTTGACCATTATACACTTAGATATTTATATTAAGGACTGATTCAAAGTGATCACAATAATTCATGATCAAAACAGTTTATGAAGAATTGAACCAAATATCCAACTATGGGGGGATGATTAAATAAAATATAGTATAATCATGTGATATTAGTCACAATAATTAAAATTAATATTTTATATCAGAAAATCATGCTCAAGTAAGACAATATTCATGAATAATACTGATTGGAAATTATGATGTGCAAAACTGAACTAATACTGTTGGAGAAACCTCTCTAATTTACCAAATAATTATATATATACAACTAAACATATATTTTTATTTTTTTATTAAATTTTTTTTTCAACGTTTATTTATTTTTGGGACAGAGAGAGACAGAGCATGAACGGGGGAGGGGCAGAGAGAGAGGAAGACACAGAATCGGAAACAGGCTCCAGGCTCTGAGCCATCAGCCCAGAGCCTGACGCGGGGCTCGAACTCCCGGACCGCGAGATCGTGACCTGGCTGAAGTCGGACGCTTAACCAACTGCGCCACCCAGGTGCCCCTAAACATATATTTTTAGAAAAAAATAGGAGATGAATCAAACTAAGAAATATCTCTGAATGGTGTCACTGATTATAGGAGATTCTTTATTTTACTTCTTATTCCAAAAAGTCTACAATACATATGTATTACTTTAACAACTTACTTTTTAAAAGGCAATCAAACATAAATAGAAGATGTCATAGATAGAGAAAAAGTTTCATTACCCCACACTTTCTTCCTCTCCTTTCCCACATTTAGGAAAGTTGATCTCCTCCACTGTTTATGAATTCCTTGATAGACGGACAATTGGTTCCTCCCACTTTTCTGCTACTAACAAGAGGGCTTCAATACATATGACTGTGCAAGTCTCCATTTTCCACCATGTCATATTTTTGTAGCACGTGCTTAAAGCAAGCGTAGCAAAATGTTAATATTTTAAGGGAGGACTCATGGATTCCTGTCGTATTATTTTCTGACTTTTTGCTATGTTTGAAATATCCCATGAGTAAAAGACACATTAAAAGTAAAGCAGCGGTATGAAATAGTATTTTATATTTTTTGTTAAATTTGAAGTTAAATTGCTATTATTTGGTTAAAAGTAGAAATACATTATGAAAGCAACGTGCCATCCTGGTAATAAAAACATCAATTAAATCAAATGCTCTCTTAGGAAAACAGAAGCTTTAGTGCTTTGATACTATGTGTCTGGATTTATTATTACAATAGGACATAGGCAAAGGCCATCTCTCCACTTTAATTCAAGTCAATTACTTGGTAATTGCCCCGGAAATTTTTCAAAAAAACTTTAAATCACATATACCATATATACATATAAGCAACTACTGAACCTATGAGAAATGATTTCCTTCATTTTGGCCAAACATGAGAGATACTTTTCTCCATAAACAAGAAAATATGTTTCCAAAACTAATTCTTCAAGGCAGGAAATGGAAAATTAAAAAGAAGAGTGTTTAGACCAGGAATCAGCTTTAGGAGACCCTTTCTGTAAATTTGCATCAGACTTAGAGTTTTGTTATTGGTTGTTGTGATAAGCTAGCCAAAATGTCCCACCAGGGGCCATAAAAGTCCCTGGTGTTGACAATCTAGCACTTATTTGCCCCCTTTCTCTAGGGTAAAGGAAAAACTAATAAACTGTAATTATTAAGCTGTTATACCAGGTTGTATGTGTCACCTATAATAAATTAATTATACATAATGCCAAAGAGGCAAGCTACAAGTGTAGTGTTTTAAAGTATTAGCCAAAACACAGAGTTTATCAGAAATGCAGCCTACTGCCTGTTCAGTGTTCTAGAGAAAGAATTAAGGAGAACTGTCTCTTGGTGCTTCCAATGGGGTAAAAGAGTTATAACTGAATATCACCTCTCCTCTCTGCCATAACAGAGGTCACAAAGATCAGAACACCCCCTCACTTTAAAATCATCTAGTCATCATCTCTCCACACACTTTGTGACATAATTGTCCTGAGTAGGAAAAAGAGGGACACTAAAGGTTTTTGACTAGACTTTGTCTCTTGGTTTCCTTATACTTCCATATTTTTGCACTTAAAAAAGTATCAAAGTAAGGCTTACTTCAAAGAAGGCAGGTGCTGGGGTGCCTGGGTGGCTCAGTCGGTTAAGCGTCCGACTTCGGCCGTGAGTTCGAGCCCCGCGTCGGGCTCTGTGCTGACAGCTCAGAGCCTGGAGCCTGTGTCTCCCTCTCTCTCTCTGCCCCTCCCCCACTCGCGCTCTGTCTCCCTCTGTCTCAAAAATAAATAAACATTAAAAAAAATTGAAAAAAAAAAAAGAAGGCAGGTGCTGTTACCTCTGACAAGTTTCTAAGAGAATGATGTAGTATCATGCACCCAGGAAGAGAATCATCTTTGTGAGAGAAACTTCTTGTACTCAGAATAATTGAATTGTAGAATTTTATAGCTCAATAAATGCATGCTGAATTGAATTTTTGAGGTAAGAAGAACACATAACTTGGAATTCTGGCTCTAGGGAAGTAGCTTGCAAAAGTCCAACCCTCTCACTGAGAGCAAGGAGAAAAGGTAAGCAAAATTCAAAACCAGAAAAAAAAAAGTCTGACCATATTCAAAGAGTTAGTGCGGCAACCAGGTCTTGAGACATCAACAGCCCAAAGAGAAAAAAACTGCAGAGTGATGAGCTGTAATTCTGTGTAAGGGTCTTTTTCCTCAAGCATTTGCTGATTCTAGGTACAATGCTTAATTATGTAGAGCAAAAATAATTGGAAATATGGCAAAGAGCACAGGACACCTATTATAAACAGTGCAAAAGGTCCAGCATATATGTAATTGGAGGCCTTGAGGAGGAGGGGAGAGATCATGGGATGCTAACAACATTGAAGAGACATTGTCCCAATACTTGGCCAAACTGGTGAAAGACATTACGTTTCATATTTTAAAAAGTGTTAAAAACTCTAAGCAAAATAAATACAAACAAAACTATACCCCAAAATATCCTTATAAGACTACCGAAAACCAAAGACAAAGAGAAGTTCTTAAAAGCAGTCATAGATGAAAGAAATATTAGCTTCAGTGGAACATGAATAAGAGTATTACTGGGGCACCTGGGTGGCTTGGTCGGTTGGGCAGCCGACTTTGACTCAGGTCATGATCTTGTGGTCCGTGAGTTCGAGCCCCGCGTTGGGCTCTGGGCTGACAGCTCAGAGCCTGGAGCCTGTTTCAGATTCTGTGTCTCCCTCTCCCTCTGCCCCTCCCCTGTTCATGCTCTGTCTCTGTCTCAAAAATAAATAAATGTTAAAAAAATAAAATTAAAAAAAAAGAGTATTACTGACCTTTCAATGAAATTATGAAAATTAAAAAGACAATGGAGTGGCATCATTTTTTGTTTTAATTTTTATTTAAATTCCAGTTAGTAAACATACAATGTAATACTAGTTTTTGCAATATAGTGATTCAACACTATGGAATGGAATCTTTAAAAGATTTGTAGACAATAACTGCCAATCTTGAATTCTGTAAGAAGTGAAATCATTTCGTTTTTTAAAAAAACTTTTTTAATGTTTATTGATTTTTTAGAGAGATACAGAGATAGAATGAGAGCAGGGGAGGTGCAGAGACAGAAAGGGAGACAGAGAATCCACAGCAGGCTCCAGGCTCTGAGCTGTCAGCACAGAGCCCAACACGGAGCTCGAACTCACAAACCCTGATTTCGTGACCTGAGCTGAAGTCAGATGTTCAACTGACTGAGCCACCCAGGCACCCCAAAGTGAAATTGTGCTTCAAGGTAAAAGTAAAATATTGGGGTGCCTGGGTAGCTCATTCGGTTAAGCGTCTGACTCTTGATTTCAGCTCAGGTCACGATCTTATTGTTCATGAATTCGAGCCCTGTGTTGGGCTCTGCACTGACAGCACTGAGCCTGCTTGGGATTCTCTGTCTCCCCCTCTCTCTTTTCCCATGTCTCAAAAATAAATAAATAAGTATTAAAAAAGATCAAGGTAAAATACAGAAATATCCAAAAAAGCAACATCTGGGACAATGTGTTGTCGGCAGACATCCACCACAGCCCAATAAAATGATGTCATGTGGAAACATGGAAATTCAAGAAAGAATAAACATAATGAAAAAAGTAAATATGTGAGTATGAAAAAAATTTATAAACAATAACCATATGGGCCCAAACATAGTTATCAATAACAGAAGTAAGTACTTAACTATAATGACTATCTACAAAACTCCTACAGCAAACATCCTACTTAAGAAAATATTGGAAGTATTTGCCCCCAAATTAAAAAGGAGATTTAATAGGTTCACAAAAATGTCAGATTCACCTTATTATATAATGGTTCATTACAAAAGTTTTAGTGATCACCATTTTATCCATGCTTTCAAACCTAACGTGTTAAATGAGGTCAACGCTAGATAAATAACTTCTCTAAAATCAAATATCCTTGAGATGGCAGAGGGGGGTTGTAGTCCAAAACTCTTGGCTGTGAGTAAAAACCACTGTTTACAAACACACCTGTCTGAACTCAGTGAACCTTCTAAAGATTTCCTATTAACATCTTAAATGACCCCTATAGTCCTGCAAAACATTTTCACTTATTGCTTTAAAAAAGAGAGAGAGAGAGAGAGAGAGAGCTTATTACTATTTTCATTGAACAGAAGGTCCTAGCCAGTATTGTTCGGCTAGGAAAAAAGGGAAGAACAAGAAAGAACAGGAGCACCTGGGTGGCTCGGTCGGTTAAGCATCCAACTTCGGCTCAGGTCATGATCTTGTGGTTCATGAATTCGAGCCCTGCTTTGGGCTCTGTGCTGACAACTCGGAGCCTGGAGACTGCTTCAGGTTCTCTGTCTCCCTCTCTCTCTCTATCCCTTCCCCCACTCGTGATTTGTCTCTCTCTCTCTCTCTCTCAAAAATAAATTTTAATTTTTTTTAAAAAAGAACACATTAAAACTATTATTTATGTAGAAAAACCCAAAATACACTATAAAATATTTGAATTAGCAAATGAATATAGCAATGTGGCTAGATATAATGTCAATATGCAAAATCTATTGTATTTATACTCCTGAAAAAGAAATAGAAAATGAAAATATTAAAAGCTATTATTTAAAATAGTTTAAATGGGGTGCCTGGGTGGTTCAGTCGGTTAAGCGTCCGACTTCGGCTCAGGTCATGATCTCACGGTTCATGAGTTCAAGCCCCGCGTCAGGCTCTGTGCTGATGGCTCAGAGCCTGGAGCCTGTTTCAGATTCTGTGTCTCCCTCTCTCTCTGCCCTTCCCCCGTTCATGCTCTGTCTCTCTCTGTCTCAAAAATAAATAAACATTAAAAAAATTTTTTTAAAAAATAAAATAGTTTAAATGTCAACATTTAAAATAAGTCAAAACAAATACCTAGAAATAAACATAACAAAAGATATATGCAAATCTACACCAAATATTACAAAATAGTATTGAAAAATTTTTAAGAAATTTTAAATTAATGGAAAAATATGCTTGTACATGAATTTAAAAATAGTATTTAAAAATTTTTTAAAACATTATTCATTTTTGAGAGACCGAGAGAGAGAGAGAGAGAGAGAGAGAGAGAGCACTAGTGGGGGAGGGGCAGAAAGAGAGGGAGACACAGAATCCGAAGTAGGCTCCAGGCTCTGAGCTGTCATTGCACGGCCGGACGAGGGGCTTGAACCCACTGACCACAAGATCACGACCTCAGCCAAAGTTGGATGCTTAACCAACTGAGCCACCCAGGTGCCCCAAGAAACAATATTTTAAAGACATCATGTCTCTCCAGACTGATCTATAAACTTAGGACAATTCCAGCCAAAATCTTAGCAAGTTTTTTTTTTTTTTTTTTTTAGTTTTTTAAATTTTATTCAAAATTGATAAATAGAAGAAAATGCAAAAAAAAAAAAAAAAGAAAGAAAGTCAAGACAAAGGTGAACAAAGCTAAAGGACTCACATAAGTTGTCATCAAGTCTTTTTTTAAATAACTTCACCTTCTAGTATAAGGTACAAGAATCACAAACCACAAATAGAACAATGGAACAATTGTTGGGTCAATTGGATATCCATCTGTAAAAAGTAAAATTTGAAGCTTACTTCACAATCTATGCAAAAATCAGTTCCAAACAGACTGGGGATCTAGATGTTAAAAGTAAAACAATAAAGCTTCTAGAGCCAAAAAGCAAAACAAAAACATTTATCTTGATGAGGGAAACAACGAGTTTTTACACATGATATGAAAATCCATAGCCATAAGGAAAAATTATAAATGAAATATTTAAACAAAGAACTAATCTTCATTAAAAGACACGAGTAAGAGAATAAAAAATTTTTAAAAAGAGAGTATAAAAAATCAGCTCTCAGACTGGGAGAAGATAGTCACAATGTAAATATCTAACAAGAGAGTTATATCTGGAATATACTAAGAATTCTACTAATTAGTAAGAAAAAGTCAGAAGACTAAATACTAAAACAGGTAAAAGACTTAAACAGTCATTTTGCAAGGAGTACGTTTAGTTTAAAAGCACATGGAGAACTGTGTGGAGTGATTAGAATTCTCTTCTACCTACTTGCATACTGCTATAACCACTTTAGAAAACTATACGGTAGAATCTACCAAAGTTGAACATATTCATAACTCATGACATAATATTTGCACTCCTACATATATGGCCACAGAAATTCATAAACATGTTCACTAAAAATATGCACCAAAATATTCCTTGCAGCACTATTTGTAATAGCCAAAAGAAATTTTAAAAAAGAAAAAAATACTGGAACTAATTCAAATGCTTATCTAAGAACAGAATGGGGAATTAAATTGTGTTTTAGTCAAGCATGAAATACTATATGGCAATGAGAACCAGTAAATTGGTGTGTGGGGTAATTAAATGAATAAATCTCACAAGCGAAATTTTGAACAAAATGAACCAGACAAAAGAGAACTTACTGTATGATTTGACTTATGGGTGGGTGGGGGATGGGAGAAAGAGGGTGGAGATTAAAGAGTACATGTATCATGCTGAAAAATAAATAAGATGATAAAAAAAGAAAGAAAGAAACTTATGCTATGAAGAGAGAAATTAGATGATCTTTAGAAATATTTATCACTATACGATTTTGTTGCCCAAAATAATGTGTTAAACCAAGATTTTCAAGACAATGAAACATACTGAATTACATTGTTTTCAATAAAATAAAGTTATCTTTCTTTACTGAGATAAATTGGGATTTTTTTGCTGTTAATAAGTTTTTTTTTTTTAAAGTTCAGAAGCAAAACTGATCTATGGAATTAGGAGACAGGATGGTGGTTACCTTTTGGAAGTTAGTAACCCAAAGGGGCAGAAAGATGGCTTTGGGCTGTTCCCAGTTCTCTGTTTCCTGATCTTTGTGATGGCTGCTTGTCTGTGTCTGCTTTGTGAAAATTCACTAGGCTAAACACCTCAGAAGTGTGCAATTTTCTAGATGGAGGTTACACTTCGATGAAGTTTTAATTTAAAAAATAAGCTTGGGGGGCGCCTGGGTGGCGCAGTCGGTTAAGCGTCCGACTTCAGCCAGGTCACGATCTCGCGGTCCGGGAGTTCGAGCCCCGCGTCGGGCTCTGGGCTGATGGCTCGGAGCCTGGAGCCTGTTTCCAGTTCTGTGTCTCCCTCTCTCTCTGCCCCTCCCCCGTTCATGCTCTGTCTCTCTCTGTCCCAAAAATAAATAAAACGTTGAAAAAAAATTAAAAAAAAAATAAAAAATAAGCTTGGAAGACAGAAGTCCCTTTGTTATTTATAATCATACAACATCAAGAGGAATATGTCCCATGGGGCCTTGAAAGGTAGCAAACAAATGGAAAAGCAGAGGGTATACGAATATGGTGAGGCAGAAACTGTCAATACTGAAAACTGATTCAAACCTTCCCCTTTCCTCAAATTTCTTAACAGATTTCCACTTTCTTTTTATTTTTATTTATTTATTTTTTAGTATTTTAATGTTTATTTATTTTGGAGACAGAGACAGAGACAGAGACAGAGCATGAGCAGGGCAGGGGCAGAGAGAGAGGGAGACACAGAATCCAAAACAGGCTCCAGGCTCTGAGCTGTCAGCACTGAGCCTGATGTGGGGCTCAAACTCACCAACTGTGAGATCATGACCTGAGCCAAAGTCAGACGCTCAACCCACTGAGCCACCCAGGTGCCCCTCCACTTTCTTTTTATTTTTTAAATATAATTTATTGTCAAGTTAGCTAACATACAGTGTATACAGTGTGTTCTTGGTTTGGGGGGGTAGATTCCCGTGATTCATCGCTTACATACAATACCCAGTGTTCATCCCAAGTGCCCTCCTCAGTGCCCATCACCCATTTAGTCCATCCTCCCACCCAACATCCCTCCAGCAACCCTCAGTCTGTTTTCTGTATTCAAGAGCCTTTTGTGGTTTGCCTCCCTCTCTGTTCGAAACTATTTTTTTCCCCTTCCCTTCCCCCATGGTCTTCTGTTAAGTTTCTCAAGTTCCACATATGAGTGAAAGCATATGATATCTTTCTTTCTCTGGCTGACTTATTTCACTTAGCATAATACCCTCCAGTTCCATTCACATTGTTGCAAATGGCAGGATTTCACTCTTTCTCATTGCCAAGTAGTATTCCATTGTGTATATAAACCACATCTTCTTTACTCATTCATCCTTTGATGGACATTTCGGCTCTTTCCATAATTTGGCTATTGTTGAAAGCGTTGCTATAAACATTGGAGCACATGTGCCCCTATGAATCAGCACTCCTGTATCCTTTGGATAAATTCCTAGTAGTGCTATTGCTGGGTTCTAGGGTAGTTCTATTTTTAATTTTTTGAGGAAACTCCACACTGTTTTCCAGAGCAGCTGAACCAGTTTGCATTCCCACCAACAGTGCAAGAAGGTTCCCGTTTCCCCACATCCTCACCAGCATCTGTTGTTTCCTGAGTTATTAATTTTAGCCACTCTGACTGGTGTGAGGTGGTATTTCAATGTGATTTTGATTTGTATTTCCCTGATGATGAGTGATATTGAATGTCTTTTCATGTGTCTGTTGGCCATCTGGATGTCTTCTTTGGGAAAGTGTCTATTCATGTCTTCTGCCCATTTGTTCACTGGATTATTTGTTTTTCAGGTGTTGACTTTCATAAGGTCTTTATAGATTTTGCATACTAACACTTTATCCAATATGTCATATGCAAATATCTTCTCCCATTCCATCAGTTGCCTTTGAGTTTTGTTGACTGTTTCCTTTGCAGTGCTGAAGCTTTTTACTTTGATGAGGTCCCAATAGTTCATTTTTGCTTTTATTTCTCTTGCCTTTGGCAGATCTCCACCTTCAATATAAAGCAAGCTATGGGAGAGAGTGTCTATATAGTTATAAATATTATCTATGCACAATCTAACAACTCTCCAGATAACCTTCTACCCAATATTCTGTGAAATTTCATTATTGAGCTCAAGGAAAGGGGAAAAGATCTCTGGAAATTCCCGAGTAGAAGAGGAACTGTATTTGAACTACATAATTCCCACCAGCAGATGCTAAAAACAGCCAGGATGGATTGCTGTTTGCAAAATATTGAGACATATACTTGTATTTCAAGGAAATGTATTCAAGGAATTTCTATCGTGACTTCTATTTGAATCAATAGAGTGATCTTCACAAAATATTTCAATCACCAGGTAATTTAGGTCACTATACCTACTTGGTGTTAGTATATGCTATAAATACAATTACATTTATCAAATTTTTACAAGAGGAAGCTACGGGGAAAATATTTAAATATATATATTTTTTGTTTCCACAAATTAGGCATTTGCTTCTCAAAAGCAATCTGATGTTTATAGAGATTTTGACAGAATAATGAATAAATACATTTTTATGGCAGGACAAGTACCAGTTTCAAGATAAAAGATCAACGCGAAGTAATAAAACATTCAAGTAAGACAAACATTTCATAGAGGTTCTGATTTTGCCGTCTGACCATCAAGAAAAAATGGAGAAAGCACACCAGCTACATGTCAAATAGGCACCCTGATAACCAAATGGCCTTAAGCATTCCACTGCAGAATAAATTATTTAAGGCTTCTGAATTTTGTTGTCTATTACAGTAATTACTCAACACAGATCATACCTTGAATTTTGACTTCAAAGCAGTCATTTCAACTTTGTATCTCACGCAATTTCATAACAGAAAAACCTGGACGACTGGGTAAAGAAGAATGGCCTTTTTTGTCCTTTGCTACCTAGAGAATTGTTTAGTCTTCTTTCTGTAATATTTATGTCTTCACTAAGGAGGGTTTGCTCCTAAAAACCCAGGATATCAGTTTCCTAACCGTGCACAAGAAAAGGAAGGCATAGCTCTTGTCTCCTGAATGATAAATCAATGAAACAGATCTCATAATTATTGAGTAACAGGCACTTAATTCTCATAACAACCCTCTGAGGGCGTCATTATTATCCTATTTGACAAATGTAAGAAAAGATGCTTAAAGAAGCAAACACCGTGTGTGAGTTACATCGCCACTAAATTCCACATCTTGGCGGAACATGGCCCCATTACCTGCACTATACCCAGGCTACCTTCCTGTCTCTGTATTTAATAGACCAGCAAAATAAAGGTAGCTCAGTATATTCAAAATTGTGTTTACAAATTTGCTACTCAATTCAACTGATCTGGGACATTATCTGAAGGTAGATCTATTACAGTGTGATATAGAAAGTCCTGAACTTTGAGTCAATTCACCTGTGATCTAGACCCATGTCTTTCTGTGTAGCCCTGAGGAAGGGACTAGTCTCTCTAAATCTCAGTTTTGCCCATTTGTAAAATGAAATGATTGGACTCAATGCATGGGTTTTGAACTGCTTGATGTTGTTTCATGAGTTACACAGAGCCGGTTCAGAGATCACCATGGGTTAGGATTACATGGCTGACTGAATTTATAGTCCAGATCCTTCATTCTCCTGGAACAGAATTATATATACACTCTTTAGCAGTGGTCTCATGGTGAGTAGGGTGTTCCCTGAATCTTGAGTCTGGATTTGGTCATGTTAATTGTTCTGAACAATGAGATATTAATAGATGCGATGTGACTAGAGGCTTGAAATGTGCCTGGGGCTAGAGCTTGTCCTCTTACACTTCATGATCTTTCATAAAGACAGCTTCTCACTGGTATTGCCTGTCCTTTTAACCTGGGACCCACATGAGACACATGAAGACTGCACCTGAGCCCAAACAACAACCTGGAGCCCAGACCAGAAGGACAGCCGTCCAGGAAGCCCTGCCTACATCATCAGAGTTTCACGAAGACAAATGCTTGCTGGTGTAAAGCTACTGAGATTGTCACGGTGTATGCAGCATAAACTGCCTAAGAAAGAACACTAGAGGAAGCCTCGTTGCTTGGGCTCTGTTTATATATTTGGCAGCCTCATAACATTTCCCTTGAAGAATAGGTCCCCAGCCAAAAGTTTGAAAAACACTGACGTAGATGGTAACTTACATCCCTTTGGGAAATAAGATTTCATGATTCAAAGTCCATTTTTTAATAACAATAACAAAGTAACTATTAGAAAATGCAGTATATAAGACCGACTACTCTAACTCCATAAATAAGCCCATCAGGAGATGAACATGAACCAAAATATTCCCACATAATAAGGATTGCAATGTGGTGGTACTACATTTCGGCATCTATCAGTATGTGGCATTTTATCCATGTTTTAGTGAACAAAATTATGGCATAGAAGACAATGAATTAATTGGAAGTTGTTGGTAATTTGAATAATGCATTTCCTTTTTGGCTAGCATTATCCTCTTAATTATTTCATCATCTCTGGGGTGAGGGTTATTGGATCGTTATTAATGGTTTTTTTGTTTTTGTTTTTGTTTTCACTTTGTGTATCAGAAACTGACACTCACTGATTTAGAGGTATTCAGAATCAGGGCCCTAGCCTTCCTGCATCTCTGAAGGCCCAATAGTCTCTCCAATGCAGATGGTATTGCACCGTAAGCTGTAAGGAACCAGGACTTAGACTCAGGGGTTCAAGTTTCCACACCAATTTCTGCCCCACGGCTAGTTGTTGACCCCAGTCAACTCACTGAATCTCCCTTTATCTGTGTGCTTACCTGGGAGTAAGGCACCTGGCCCAGAGTATCTCTAATGTGCTTATCAGCTCCCAGCTCCCTTCAGTGTTTGTGACAATGACACTAGAAATGGTGTCAGAGACAGTAATATCAGACTCCCTAAGATTGATATGGACAGTTTGGAAAAGCAAGAATTCTGAAAAAGTGGTGTTGGCTAGGTAGAGTAAGGGTCAGGTTGGCTAGGTACAGTAAGAGGAAAATACTGTCTGACCCATCCTGAAACTCAAACACGGTCACAACATAGCATCTCTACGTTCTCTAGAGCTGGGCATTTCCAGTGGAAAGCTATAGTAAACTGAGGCTACACTCTCAAAGGTAATAACTACCTGCCTTAATCCCAGGTAGAAAGTGCTTCTTGGGCAAATCTTGTCATCAGTCACGATATACGGTGAATTATATGACAGAGGTCAAGAGGTAGTGACCCACACACCGTTTGTATTTGGCATGCATGGTGTTTAAAAATATGAATTTACTGCTAATATTTAAAAACCAGGAATTTCCCACCCCCCCCAAAAAAATTCAGACTTCAGGGTTGTTTGTTTTTGTTTTTTTATGAAAAACTAGAAGATTTGGCAAGTGCTGAGTCTATATTCCAACTTGGCAACAAGTGGCCAGAGGTACGAAGGAGCTGCCTCCTTCAGATGGGGCCTGTGGTTCCTGGTTATCAACAACTTTGCTGCTTGCCTACTATTCATTCTCGCCACCTGCTTCGGCCCCATCCATGAACTCTGAGAGAGAGCCAAGGAAAAGACACGAGGTTTGGCCTGCAGGTTTCCAAAGATCATACTTGAAAGCAAAACCAGTGAAGCATGAATTGTGCTGGGCAAAAGCATTGTAGATCACCAGAGAAGCCTACATACATTGCATAAGAAATACTCATCTATACAGGGCGCCTGGATGGCTCAGTCGGTTAAGCATCCAACTTTAGGTCATGATCTCATGGTTCATGGGTTCATGGGTTCGAGCCTCGCGTCAGGCTCTGTGCTGACAGCTCAGAGCCTGGAGCCTGCTTCAGCTTCTGTGTCTCCCTCTCTCTCTGCCCCTCCCCCACTTGCTCTCTCTCTCTCTCTCTCTCTCTCTCTCTCTCTCTCTGTCTTTCAAAAATAAAGAAACATTTAAAAATTAAAAAAAAGAAATATATATATAGAGAGAGTAGTCTAGTTTGAAAACATAAAATAAAGGTGCATTTTTCAAGTCCAAAAAGATTTTGCAAAACTGATTCATTTTACTTTTTGCCTACAACTGTATGGTTATTAGTATGGAGAGCCCAGCTTCCCTCAAAGTCCATTTTAACGTAGGTGCTAATGACAGGAGTTGTCTCAATTGTCTAAGCAGTGGTCAGGAATACGTGTAGGTGTCCCCCTCAGCTCTACTCCCGGATTTTTCACCAGAAATTACAGAAAATATGACTTCCAGCAAGGAAAAGTGGGTTCTAGCTGTTAAACTTTTATTTTCCCCCCATAGTACAGGTAGCAGTTCTCAAATTTTAGCTGTGTCAGAATCACCTGGAGGGTTTGTTCCAGCACAGATCGCTGGGCACTGTCCCTACAGCTTCTGATTCAGCAGGTTGGGGTGGTGGGATTGGGAATTTGCATTTCTAACAAGTTCCCAGGTGATGCCCAGAGCTGCTGGCCCTAGGGGCACGCCTGGAGCAGCACGGAAATAGCACAGCTACCTATCCGGCTTCAACTTTTCCATATGTAACACAAGGGTGAGGTCTAATTCTCTCTGAAGTCTTTTTTTTTTTTTTTTTTTTGGCTTATCAGAGAAGAGTGTAGAAAACCAGTTTTCCTTCCTTGCAAGGTAGCCTCATGCAATTGTGTTTTCTTTCTTTCTGGACATGCAATGAGTTTAACACCGAGTAATGGCAAAAAGGCTCTTTAATGGGAAAACTACATTTTGTTTCTCAGCTTTTCTATTGTGTTCTTCCTGGGGAAAAGCAGTCTTATTTTCTTTCCCTCTGTGCTTTGGAAAGTAGAAAAGGATGGAAAAGTTCTAAATCCACACACATTTAAGAAGTTTGAGAATAATTATTGCTGAGAATAACAATTTTATCTTCAGCCTTAATTTAGGAGTCAAACGATAAATCATACGATTTAAAAAAATAAAGCGGCATCCACTACCTTTTAATTAATGAACGTCATTGTG
Organism: Herpailurus yagouaroundi; assembly: GCF_014898765.1. Taxonomy (NCBI): domain Eukaryota; kingdom Metazoa; phylum Chordata; class Mammalia; order Carnivora; family Felidae; genus Herpailurus; species Herpailurus yagouaroundi. The sequence continues at coordinate 16,173,835 of NW_024412400.1, forward strand.
CCTTTTAGCACAAGGATTCCACATTTTAAGATGGTTCTGAATGAGCCTCAGTGATTGATTATTTACTGTAATCTTTCCTGTGCTAATGAGGCCCAGACTGTTACTAAGATGTCAATACAATTTGATCCTGTCAAAATAAATTTCATTTGACTCATATTCTCCCTTCAGGGTCACCAGTCAGAGACTGATCAATAATTTAGTAGGGGTTGGCCTTCCTCAGAAATAATTTCCTAATAACCATAAATATAAGCCTCTAGGCATCTAAATCCAAATGCCATTTCTTATTGGTGAAAACGCTACTAACACTACAAGGCAGCTCATTTTTTGTAGCTATTTGCTCACTGACGAGACCTTTTTATTCCCCTTCATATTTTCCTTTGTGGTGAAAAGAAAACATATAAATATGTATCTGTCCATATGTGTATGCATGTGTGCATGTATATATATTTCCATATATATATATATATATATATACACACACACACACACACACATAATCCAAATCACTGAATAAATGCATGAGTATATATACTTACACATACTTTTATTGGGATACAACATATTTATTGCACTAATATTAAGATATAGCTTGATGATTTTGCACACGTGTAAACACTCAAGTGCCCACCACCAGACCAAGCTACAGAGCATTTCCATAACCTCATGCCTAAGTCCTTATCCAAGTCATTGTCTGCAACTCTCCACCCTCAACCAAGGTAATCATCAGTCTAACTTCTGTCATTACCAATTAGTTTCCCTCATTCTTTATTTTGTTATTTTTATTTTTTTTAAAAAAATTTTTTTAATTAAAAAAAATGCAAAGATAGTTCAAAATATAAATCTGTATTCATCATAATGCTACATTAAGGAGATTGCCTCCAAAAAAGCACGGGAAACTATTCAGAATCCATTTCTAATAAAATACATATTAATCAGCTCTAGAAGGTACATTTTTAACTTGAGCAACATACTTGACAAAGGCTATTGTTTCTTTTTTTTTTTTTTAGTTTTTAAATAATTTTTTATTTTTTTTTATTTTTTTATTTTTTATTTATATATGAAATTTATTGTCAAATTGGTTTCCATACAACACCCAGTGCTCATCCCAAAAGGTGCCCTCCTCAATACCCATCACCCACCCTCTCCTCCCTCCCACCCCCCATCAACCCTTAGTTTGTTCTCAGTTCTCAACAGTCTCTTATGCTTTGGCTCTCTCCCACTCTATCCTTTTTTTTTTTTTTTTTCTTCCCCTCCTCCATGGGTTCCTGTTAAGTTTCTCAGGATCCACATAAGAGTGAAACCGTATGGTATCTGTCTTTCTCTGTATGGCTTATTTCACTTAGCATCACACTCTCCAGTTCCATCCACGTTGCTACAAAAGGCCATATTTCATTCTTTCTCATTGCCACGTAGTATTCCATTATGTATATAAACCACAATTTCTTTATCCATTCATCAGTTGATGGACATTTAGGCTCTTTCCATAATTTGGCTATTGTTGAGAGTGCTGCTATGAACATTGGGGTACAAGTGCCCCTATGCATCAGTACTCCTGTGTCCCTTGGATAAATTCCTAGCAGTGCTATTGCTGGGTCATAGGGTAGGTCTATTTTTAATTTTCTGAGGAACCTCCACACTGCTTTCCAGAGCGGCTGCACCAATTTGCATTCCCACCAACAGTGCAAGAGGGTTCCCGTTTCTCCACATCCTCTCCAGCATCTATAGTCTCCTGATTTGTTCATTTTGGCCACTCTGACTGGCGTGAGGTGATACCTGAGTGTGGTTTTGATTTGTATTTCCCTGATAAGGAGCGACGCTGAACATCTTTTCATGTGCCTGTTGGCCATCCGGATGTCTTCTTTAGAGAAGTGTCTATTCATGTTTTCTGCCCATTTCTTCACTGGGTTATTTGCTTTTCGGGTGTGGAGTTTGGTGAGCTCTTTATAGATTTTGGATACTAGCCCTTTGTCCGATATGTCATTTGCAAATATCTTTTCCCATTCCGTTGGTTGCCTTTTCGTTTTGTTGGTTGTTTCCTTTGCTGTGCAGAAGCTTTTTATCTTCATAAGGTCCCAGTAATTCACTTTTGCTTTTAATTCCCTTGCCTTTGGGGATGTGTCGAGTAAGAGATTGCTACGGCTGAGGTCAGAGAGGTCTTTTCCTGCTTTCTCCTCTAAGGTTTTGATGGTTTCCTGTCTCACATTCAGGTCCTTGATCCATTTTGAGTTTATTTTTGTGAATGGTGTGAGAAAGTGGTCTAGTTTCAACCTTCTGCATGTTGCTGTCCAGTTCTCCCAGCACCATTTGTTAAAGAGACTGTCTTTTTTCCATTGGATGTTCTTTCCTGCTTTGTCAAAGATGAGTTGGCCATACGTTTGTGGGTCTAGTTCTGGGGTTTCTATTCTATTCCATTGGTCTATGTGTCTGTTTTTGTGCCATCCCTCATTCTTTAAATTCACGTGAATAGTATCAGACAGTAAAGATATCCTCTTTTGTGTCTGATTTCTTTCACCCGGCCTAATATCTATTAGACGGATCCATACTGTTGCATATATCAGGCATCCGTTCCTTTTCATTACCATGCCGTAGGAATATACCACAACCTCTCTGTCCATTCTTACGGTGATGGACATTGGACTTGTTTCCAGTGCAGTGTAGCACGATTACATGCTACAAATGTTTGTGTACTTGTCATTCAAGCACCTTCTCTGTTATCCACCCGAGAAGACACTGGTAAAATGGCTTGTTCAATGGTCCTATATTTTCTAGTTTTTATCTATCTGCACGGGGCTCTGACATGATGTTTGTTTGTACCTGTATATAGCCAAGGTTAGGCAAGGGGGATTTGAAAGGAAAGTGGAGTCAACTGTAAGAATACTACCAATATGTCCCCATTTAATTACTCAAAATGAATCAAGACTGGGTCTATCTGGAGCAGTTTTATGATATGACAATCTGAGAGCCACAAGAGACATCAAGAGGCCAAGTCATGCCAAGCACCTACAGGCAGATATGATGTTTCAAGTACAATTAACACCAGAGAGGTTTAGAGACTTTTTCAAAGTCACACAGCTGGTAAGTGACCTTTGTAGTCATGCTAGAGCCCAGTAGCATTGGGATCACAAGTCAAGTCTTTGTGTTGTTCAAACTGCCCTGTACTGGGGTGCCTGGCCAAGAGGGTGGGAGTGAGGGTGAGAGCCAACAAATTATTGCCGGTAAAACACTAATTGGGGAACTCAACTCACTTTTGCAAAGACTGCTAGATCACTGTGGTGAATGTCGTTGGTCACTCCTGGGTGCCATCTTGGCAGGAGAGCCTTGGCCAAGTTCTAATCATTGATGGTAGAAGCACAGCCATTTCAAGGATAAGCTAACTTGAGGAATTGTCCTAGATGCTGAAAGGAGCAGTCAATTCCCTTCAATATCAGACTGTCCCTTCTTTTCCACCCTGCACTGTCAATCAGAAAGCAGTCTTTTGGAGGAAAAAGGGCAGCTAAACTAGCTGGTGTTTAAAAGGGCCCATGACTCATGTGTTTACATAATCAGCCCATTCTAGCACTACCACTCCCAATTAAAGCCAATCCCTTCTTTCAGACACTCTCTCAGGCTGCCTATTATGCTGATGTGAGTGATTTTCTCCTTCCAGCCTGTCCTTGATACTCATTTCCACTGGCATAAACAAACCCACGACCGGTAAGGAAGGAGGGACAGAATATGATTTATTTCTTCCACCTGTCACGATGTGCTTGTGGGGGCTGTGCAGGAATTAGCAAGGGCTGTTGTTGGGTCTTACTGGGAACAATAATTCAGTATTTATTGAGTTAATCCCTCTTGTCTTCCTGTTGATAGATTCTCATGCCAGGTTCCACAATAGAGACTAGAAATAAACCAAATCAGACAGAAAATAGAAGGACCAGCAGAAATGAACTCAGCTCATTGCAATTCTGTAATTAAGTCACAAATCCCTTCTCTCAATTTTAACAGAATAAATTCAGCGAATGTTTACTGGACACCTATTAGGTTCCATGGATACAAAAATAAGCCACAGTCTCTGTTATCAAGAAAGTTTCTATTTAGAAGGATAATTGGGACAAATGCAGCTTTGGTGTCTTTGCTCATTCATTTAATAATAGATGTTGAGTTTCTCCACTCTTCTAAACACTGTGCTAGGTTCTCAGCATGCATATATGAATAATGTTGGCCTCGTGGTCCAGAATGGCAATAACATAAGGCGGAATAATAGAATCACAGCAGTAGCAAAGGCGTATTCTACAAATATTAGCCCTACTCTGTGTTGGACGCTTGGTATAGGATAATAAAAAATACACACAAAAATGTTCTCATGTTTTTCTGGGGGAGAAAGCAAATAAACAAGAATATTATAGATTTTGGTAAATGCTCTGAAAGAGAGCACTAATAAGTATCATTAGCAATGAATACGTAAATAATAATAATCAAAAACAGCCATCAGTAAATTGCCATATGCTCAACTGTGTGCCTTTAACATCTATTTTTTTAAAAGTTAGTCTTCAAAATAAACACTATGAGCTATTTATTATACCAGATTTGCAGAGGACGAAAATGAGATTCAGAGAGGTGAGGAAGTTTCCCAAGGTCACACAGCACTGCAGTGGCCGAGCCAGAGATTTGAACACAGATCCTCTGCCTCCAGAGTCAGAGCTCTTAACCTTAAAACTGTGAAGTGCTTTGGCAATTCAGCGGAGGGAAAGGGGATGGTGATGAGGGGTAGGAAACATCACACATGGTCAGAGGTAGGATTTGAAAATGTCTCCTAAAGAAGTTCTTTTTTTCTTTTTTTTTAATGTTTATTTATTTTTGAGAGAGAGAGAGACACACACACACACACACAGAGTGTGAGCAGGGGAGGGGCAGAGAAAGAGGGAGACACAAAATCCAAAGCAGGCTCCAGGCTATCAGGACAGAGACTGACACCGGCTCAAACCCACGAACCAGGAGATCATGACCTAAGCTCAAGTTGGAAACTTAACCACCCGAGCCACCCAGGGAGCCTGAGAAGTTGTTTAAGACAAGACTGATGGATCGCCTCTGAGATAGGGCAGAGGGAGCTCACCTACAGAAAAAAACATTTCCATTCTCACTGATGGCCAACACTTACTAAGGAACTGAATGGTTAATTTAAGGATTTTGGGGGACTAATTAAACTTGAACTTCTTTATATACGGCCTTGACCACTGTCCTACCCTTTACAAGTACAAAGAAGGGAAACATAAGACTGGATGGCTGATTCAAGACCTTTTGTCTACATCAGAAGGGGAGAGTAAGGAAAAATTTGTTCTATGAAGTCCATCAGGGATCAAGATTTCTTCGATCTTGTCAAATTCCTGAGGCATTTAAAAGCCATATTAATAACTGGTTCCTAAAGCAAGCCCAAGCAAATAAACTAGCCAATTAAAAAAAAAAAAAAGATACTTCTTAAGTAAGAGAAATTCCGAAGGCATTCAACCCCAAAAAAGGCTTACATAGTGAGTTTGCTGACTCCAGGTTTTGCCTACCTACAAAAAAAGACACATACATTAGTGGCCTTTTACAGTTTTCAGTGGGTCCATTCAGCCTATGGAAAAATTAATTCCTTATAAATCTTTATCTCCGTATTTATCTGAATCATCAAGAATGCAACTAGGGCTCCTGGGCGGCTCAGTTGGCTAAGTGTCCAACTCTTGATTTCTGCTCAGGCCATGACCTCATGGTTCATGAGTTCGAGCCCCACATCGGGCTCTGCACTGACAGTGAGGAGCCTGCTTGGGATTCTGTCTCTCTCCCTCTCTGCCCCTCCCCTGCTCGTGCTCTCTGTCTCAGAATAAATAAATAAACTTAAAAAAAAAAAAAAGAATGCAACGAACCACCAGAGAAGGAATGGTGGGTTATGGTGGGGCGAACGGCTCATGCTCCCATAACTTACTTGCTGGCTGCACCCTTGTCATCAGCCTGTGACCCAACCCAAACCCTGAGTTGCATTTAGAACTTCTATATGGAATCCAAACACCATTTTTCAGTCTTTGAACTCTTGACTACTCTGTGGCATTAGCCACTGCTCACTTGTGCAGTCAGAGTTATGGATCACACAGATGACAGAAACGAACTCCCTGAGAACTGACAGGAAAAAAAAAAGACATATAATTGGGCCTGTGGTGCCTCAGAGTGGAGAGAAGGCAGGAGACTGGGGCTGGAAGCAAGACAGGAAATAAGACCCTCGCAGGAATTACTGGGCTGCCTCAGTTGGGAGCTGCTACTGCCTTGGAAGGAATAAAAATGCTTGTCCTCATGTACCTCTAATCGAGGTGTTAATGACAGCAATGGGGGGGGTATCTCTGTCCTTGCTTGGAGTACCTGACCGCTGCTGGGCTACATAGAAGCCACATATAATCTAGTGATGTCATCCCTCATAAGAAAATCAGACGCTATTAGGAAAGGAGAGGAATGGAGGTGGGTAGCCAAAGGAACGTCAAAAGTCCATTGTGTCTCCTTTTGTGAAGTTTCCCCCTCCCCGTGGTATATAACACTGTTCTGATTTTTCCCTTGCCTCTCCATCCATTTCTTCCTTTATCTCTAGATTGTAAGATTCTTGAGGAAGGGAAACATGTTTCACTTGGTTTTGTATTCTCCAGCACCCAGTACGTTGCCTGGAAGGTAGCAGGCACTCAGTTTCCGGATGAATGGAAGAGTACAAAAATGAATACATTTCTGCCATATATAGTCTCTATCCATAAAGAATTTAACGATCAAAGTTTATTATGTTGAGGCATAGAAAAATAAGTCCAAGTAAGCGATGCAGGATGAAGTACGCACAGCCTGTGATGCAGGCAGAAAGGAAGGTGGTAGAAATTCACGGGAAGAGAGGTGGTGCCCTCAGGAAAATAACACAAGACTGGACAGTCTGGAGGTGGCCAGAGCAGACAGGACCTTTCCAGTGGTGTGAGGAAAGTAACAGAGCTGTAGATAGTGTGGTGTGGGCACAAGACTGCAAGCGATTTGGTTTTGCTGAAAGTTCGCTGAAATTTCTCGAAGATTCAGGAAAAAAAAATGTAGAGAAATGCGAAGAAGTCACATTCTGGAGGCCCTTGGATGGTATGTTAAGGAGTTTGGACTGAATCCTTTTAGGCAGAGAGAAAAGCAATCACGTTGGTATTTGAAACAGCAAAACTTGAGAGGAGCCAAAGCTGGAGGGGAGGGCGGGCAATAAGGAGTTAAGGATCAGTTTGGGGGTTGGGTACAAATTTGTCTATTCTCTCAGGTATCTCCCTGCTCCCTGCACTCGAGAAGCTCATCTCAGCTCCTCCTTCTGCCTATTTGAATTGTTCATTAAGACATCATTTTATAAAAATTTAATTATATGAGTAATACAAATACACACGTACGTATCAGCTATGGTGATATCGCTTTTCAACGTAGGCCCAATCCTAGGTGTCTCCCTAAAAGGATCCACTGCCAACAATCTGGTGTCCTCTTCTATTTTTTTAAATGTATTTGCATGTATATGCATATTGTTTTATGCGTTTCTTAAAGCATAACTGCTATCATATTACACATGACTTTGCTTATACAGCATTTTGTTGTGGATGTCTTTCCATGTTTCCAGAGTGATTTGATTATTTTTCATACCTGCATAAGATTCTAGAGGGTGGCTACATGTCCGCTTATTCCCTTAAGTTGTTCTCGTCTGCACTGTTAGATCCACAGATGCAACTAACATCCTCAGACTTGCGTCTTCATGTGTGTGTGTTTTCCAGCGAAGCGTCTAAGAAGAGCTATTGCTGGATGGAAAACTGTGCCCATATATAATTTAATAGATTTTGCCAAATTACTCTCCTAAATGGCTGTGGCAATTTATGGTTCCACCCACAGTGTGAGATGCCGTTCCAAATTCCATTAATTACTGCCCCTCCTCTGTGAATTAGTCCTCTCCCCACACATCGGTCCACAAAAAGCCACCCATCACTTTGAACTATTACAGCACTTTTTTTTTTCTCTACTACTCATCTGACAACTAATGAATCCTGTCTTGTATTCTACTTATTTTACATATTTTTGTCTTCTTTCCCCAAATAGACTGCAAATGTATCCAGAACATGAGCCTTATTCTACTCATGTTTACATCTTTGAGTGTCCGTGTTACCAGAAGTAGAACCAACCCAGTAGTTACAGGGTAACATTGTGAAGACAGAAATTAGTCTGGCTTCCTAAACTGGAGGAAGCTTTATAGAACTCAGAATGTCAGCTGGCATCATGAGAGTTGACAAAGTATTACTGCCATCACACTTCAAGGAAATCGGGATTCCTAACACTTCCAGTGGAACAAACCCTTCTCCACTTTGCTATCAGGATTTTAGTTAATTACTCTTGCCAGTCACACGTCCTTCCTTCCCTGATTCTGCCAATGGGGTGATAAACACTAGAACACCAGTTTCTTAATGACTGAGGAAATACACAATAAACAGTCCCCCTGCCCATGGCTGGTGGGTGTTTCATAGATCGCATTGCTGGCGTGTTAAATTTAGGCTTGTGGAGCTACATGCTGCTTTCCTCTGTCCTACCCGGTTTAGCCCACCGGGTAAAATGTGGCCCAATGAATGCACCAAGTTTACCAATCACTTTAGCAGCTCCACCTACTGTGAAAAGTAGTTAATAATGCAGGAGAGATTCTCTGTCTCCCCAGGGTGGTAAAGGTTGATAACTTAATCTTAAGAATTGTAGCATTCGCCATCTCCCCAGATCAGGGACTTCCTATCATCAGTGTTGAAATGCCCGTGTATAGTAACAAGAGACAAATGTTACCCCTGTGAAACCAAGGGGCTCATTAGGAGAAAGATCAATGTAACATTTATCTCAAAGGAATACATTTGCACCCAGTTTATATAGATCACAGAAACCTCTTTTTCCACTGGGATAGCCACCTGCGTGCTGGCAAGGGTGAGGGCAGGGTGAGGAAGGAGGCAGCATCTGATGTCTGTCTTTTCCAAAATCATGTATCTTGTATGACGCACAAAATATGATGTACCTTCAGTAATTTCTGACCATCTTACACTTGTTAGAACCAAGGTCAGTAATTCTTTTTAATTTCAATAGGCCTCACTTTTATATACCAAGGGACCACTATATGTTCTGATTAGGCACTCTAAAAGGCATTATGAAAAAAAAAAGAATATGAGGAATTAACATGCATAATCCTTAATCTAGGTGGATGCACAGGAATAAAGGAAAGAAAGAAAGAAAGTCTTAATTCTGAAGCCTGGATATGTAGTCTACTCTGTTTCAAGGTAATATCAAATGCCTGGTAGTTACTTAGAGAAATAAGTCCCTCTTCCCAATTTGCCTACCTACTTCATTCAATTCAATTTACTTCGTTCATCCAAGAATTGAATGAATGAATGAATGAAGAAAGAAATAAAAGAAATAAACTTTTTAAAGTTTATTTATTTATTTTGAGAGACAGCGAGAGCATGTGCATGCATGCATATGAGCTGGGGTGGGGTAAAGAGAGAGAGAGAGGGGGAGGGGGGAGAGAGGGAGAGAGAGAGAGAGAGAGAGAGAGAACCCCAAGCAGGCTCCATGCACAAAGCCCAACGCGGGGTTTGTTCTCATGAACCGTGAGATCATGACCTGAGCTGAAACCAAGAGTCAGATGCTTAACTAACTGAGGCACCCAGCGACCCTCAATTCTGTTTTTATATTAAGTTTCTATAACTTGAATGTTTATTAATAGTCTCCATTGAATAATGGGAATGATGGTGAGCATCGGGGTTAATACTTGGGGTGTTCAAATACAGTGACCCCAATCTTCCTCTCCTGCATCCTGGAAACTCCACTTGTGCAGTTCCAGGAAGCCAGGCCTGAGAGCCTCTGTCTGCATCTGCAGTGCCCCTGTGGCTTCATGGCAGACGTGGCACGTGATAATACATACCCTCCCAGAGAGCACATCCATGCATCGAAATTATATGTCCTTCCCAGCAAATGTGAAGACAACCAACAATTTCTACCGTATTTAAAATGATCAAAACCAGAAAATAAAACTATAAAGGAAGTGGGGAATGCCATCAGAAGCATTCATCAGAGGGTCCTCCAAAATATGAACCAGAATAAATGGGAGAAAAGTGAAAAGAATGCGGAACAAATGGGTAAGTTGACAGACACAATCTTACTTCTTTGTTCCTTTTGTTAGGCTGTTTACCTCAATGCTATTTATGAATTCCTCTTGTGAGCCTCTATCAGTAAGTGTCTGGTAGCTGCCTAATACCTGTTGATTAATTATTGAATTTCCTATAATATTCACCATTCAAATACTTTCCCATGCAAGAACTCTGCACATTTCTTTGGAGAGTGACCATAGTCAGGTCTAACTGCCATCATCCAAACCTTGGAGGTATATTCTGTCTACTGTGCTTGCTGCTACTATTTATTAGAAGATCAGCAGTTATTATCCACTATTACCCTTTGCTGTCACTTCTTAAAATGGCAATCCATTGAGAGCCATAATTTTACACAGATTGGCATTTCTTCGCATCTTTCCAGCCACTAAAGTGTTGACCTAAGGGGTAAAATGAGAAACTGAATTTCTTATCTTGGAAAAGGTTTTTGGAAATTCACATTCAAATTGGGAACAAGAGGGGCACCTGGGTGGCTCAGTTGGTTGAATGCCTGACTTCAGCTTGGGTCATGATCTCCTGGCTCCTGAGTTCGAGCCGCGCATTGGGCTCTGTGCTGACAGTTCGGAGCCTGGAGTCTGCTTTGGATTCTGTGTCTTTCTGCCTCTAGCCCACTGGCATTCTGTCTCTGTCTCTCTCAAAAATAAATAAACATTAAAAAAAATTTTTTTTTCAAATTGAGAACAAGAAATCTCATGTAAATATTTTCCAAGATTGTATCCATTGTGGTAGTTTGCACATGCAAAATAATGGAAAAAATACCATTGTTCTGGGAATTCAAGTTAGGAGTTCACTAGAGAATTGCTTTTGATTATTTATGTCTTGGTTGATGGAAGGTGCTCAGTGAGCTCATTAGACATTCTGGTCATCACATGAAATCAATTCAAGCAATTGTTCTTCAGCATCTATCTCATTCCAAATGGCATTCGAGACCCTGAGGTCATAAAGATGAGTGAGATGTAATTCCTGCCCTCAAGGTGGTTACAGTTTAGTAAAAGTGTAAATGATTTCACTGGATCATTGGAAGATATAAATATAGGTGAAACCTGTACAATTGATGCTTAGGATTTTAGTGTGGAATAGCAGGATACTTTGAGGCCTTTTTGACTGGTAAAGGGTTTTATTTTCCAGATGTGGTATTGATTGCTCTGAGTCCCTAACCCAAAGTGTTGACCATGACTGCCATAGACAGTCGAGAAATGTTATAGATGGTAGGGAGATAGAAAAATATTAAGGTAAAACTCATCTGTCCCCCTAGGAAAAGATTTCTCATGATAGAATGGGAATTTTTCTTTAGAACCCTAGCTCCAAACTGGACACATATTCTTAACATGGTCCTATCTCAAAGGATATTGTAAAAATAAAAATGCTTCCAATCAAATTAATTTCCTGCTGGTGTTATGATATCTTAAATAATTAAGAATCTGTCTTAAATAATTAAGAACCTAGATACTAGAATTTATTAATTCTAATAATCTACAGCTAACTTGGCATTAATGGAGCCCTACATACAATGGGCATGCAAACAACAGTTTTAAATGTTTAAAACCAGTTGGAAATAAAATACTACTTTAAGAATCCCAGTCGTGCTTTGTTCCTTTAGAAAATCAAATCCTTTCCTCAGAGATAATGCAAAAGTAAGTTTTAGTCCAGTCCATATTATAATTATGAAAAGATTAATGAGACCCAAATCAATGACACTTTGGTATTCTTTTAAATGATTAAATGGTTTCATCAAAAGGTTTCAAGTAAATGTTGAGATACCATGCAATTAAAACAAACAAACCAAAAATCACTTCCCCTCCCCCAAATCCTCAATTACTTCTATAATACCCAACTACTTGGTTTTTCATTCAAGGTTTTTTCTTATGGGGTCAATCTCTACCTTTCCACTATTCAAGTTTTATATCAAAATTTAAGGCAAGTCAGCCTAAATATCCTCCAGACACATGCTATGGACTTTCCCACCATTAGATTAATATTTTCAGATACTATTTCGTGCATGTCTCTATTCCTAGGATCTAGCACAGTATTTAGTACATGGGAAATAGTCTGAAAACTGACCTGTAATCCTATATCCTTCTCTGATATTTATTCCGTCCAAAATTCCATTTCTCTCATTCCTTCTCCAAATACCATTGAATAAAATACTAAAGACACCTGCTTCTGAAAGCTTCCACAATTTCCACTTTCTGTGCATTTTACACACACTATGAGTACAATACACCTGAGTCCACCTTACAATTAATTATAGGCCAGTCCTAACCTCCCCTATTAAAATATTAGTGCTATGAGTTTCAGAGATGGCTTCATTCCTCTTTACATCCCTAGCAAAGCTCATGCACACAATTGATGGGTGAATCTTTTTACTTGCTGAAGAGTCTTCTATTTCTGAATTCAGTATTTCCTCAGATGTGAAACACAGATTTGTTGGCCAATATTTGGTCCTTTTAGATTGAAGCCCCATCCCTTACCATCGCTTAGAATATTATATTTGAGCATAGCCCAAGTAACTATGTCCCTTTATTTCTGTACTTGGAGTTAGAACTTTGGAGCATAGCATCCCAGTTTATATCAGTTTTCATAGAACATTTGCAAAGATCTCCCTTGTCATACTAGGTAGGGAAAAGCTAAGTGCTCTGGTTATCTGTCTGTTATCTGATAAATTAACCTATTCAACCAGCTCTGAATAGTGGGAAGAAAATAGAGTTACGGCCAGCCCCTTGAAGACTTTGCAGGGTAAGGACAAGAATGATAGGTGCAGATCCACAGTGGACCTACCAGTTTACTCCTCTAGGCTATCGTGAGAATTTAAGCACCTTGAGTCCAAGATTACCCTGTTGTTTAAAACACCCAGTCTCAAAACACAAAGATAACTTTCTGAAGTTTTACCCAGGAGCTTCTGAGAATGATCATTGAACATCTGCTCCTTGATACTTACCAGGGTTTCAGGCCAGAAGAAACAAAACATGATGATGTTCACTGCGAAAAGAAAGCATCCATTAACGTGACTTCTGTACTTCTATCACAACAGTGATGGCTGAGAAACAAGTTATAAAAGAAGAGAAAGAGTTCTTGGAGATTTGATCAAGGGTATACATCTTTCAAAGAGGCTAGGGTCAGAGAACTTGATTTGGAAAGTACATGGACAAATTTGACACTTGCAGTTCTGCCCAATGCAGACATCGCTAATCAATCAAGGCATTAGGTTACCTCTGCACCATAGTCCAGGCAGTCATTGATACAGATACTACTTTCCCTCCTGCAGTTAGAGAACTGCAAACATGCAACCAACAGGACCCTCGCTTTCATTGCACATTCAGCTCTGCTCAACAAACTGAGTTTCTTGCTGCTCGCTGGGGATTTAGAGCTGAATAAAACATAGTCACTGTCTTTAGTGGCATCACAGTCTAGAGAAGAAGACAGATTCTGAAATAATTAGTTTCACTATCATGGAAGGAATCACTGATTTTAGTACTAGAAGCAGTAAAGTTGGGTGCTTAGTTAAGTCTATGGTGGGGATAGTTATAGAGTGTATATCATACACATGAGCTGGGGAGATGTGAGCACAGAAGAGTTAGAAAGATACTCAAGAGGGAGGAGATAGCATGAGTAAAGCACTGATTGTGCAGCAGCATGATGTGTGTGTGTGTGTGTGTGTGTGTGTGTGTGTGTGTGTGCGTGTACGTGTTGCATATGTGGGAGGCATAATATAAAAAGTACAATATTTCTGGAGGGGAAAGTCTGAGATGGGAATTGCTATAAATGAGGTTGGATAGACAATCCAGGATCAGTTTAGGAAAGGCTGCTAAAAAATTTAACTTCATTCTCCACCCCGCCCCCCACCAAAAAAAACCTATAAAGCTGCATGGAAGAACTTTAAGGATTAATGGATGGGTGGATGGATGGATGGATGGATGGGTAGATGGATGGACAAATGGATAGAGATAAATAGATAGCTAGATAGATAGATAGATACATAGATAGATAGATAGATAGAAATAGATAGATAGATACAGAGATACAAATATAGATTTCCAAGTTACATATTTAAGAGAAATCAGAACAGCTTGGTTACAGATTGGAACCAAGGAGTACAGAAGGTCATAGGAAGAATCAGGGAAACTCAACTATAGTTATAGCTCTCTAGGAGTCTACCTAAGGAAGTTCCCAATAGCCATCCATGACAGATATTGTCCAAACTACCATTTACGCTCTTTCTTCTAGCCCAAAACCATTTCAAATAGAATCGGCACTTTGGATAAAACAGGCCTTTGTTAAAATGAGCGTATTACATCTGGAGGGACAGTGAGCTTTGCAAAGAGGCAAGCATGGAATTGCAATTCCATCCCATTTCATGAATTTGTCTTGCCTCTTAGATCAATTGCCAAAACAGGGTATGATGGGATGATACCTGAAAAAAGAAAGAGTTGGGCTAAAGGGAGTATAAAGTGGGAGGGAAATGGTAATACACAGGAAAATGCCTCCCAAAAGTGCCCTTTGCCAGAATAAGTGCATAGTTGAACAGCTGTACCAACACTTAGGGCTGCCAATAAAATACTGTATTCAATAGATTTATCAGCAAACATTTATCAGCACTCACTATGTGCCATTGCATTCTGTTAGGCTCTATGGTATCATAAGGTCTGAGCCTCATTCTCATGGAATTTTGGCTTTAAGTCGGAGATATGCAAACATAAAACCGAGAGTGAAATTAAAAACCATGGGGTGCCTGGGTGGCTCAGTCAGTTAAAGTGTCCAACTTCGGCTCAGGTCATGATCTCATAGTTCATGGGTTCAAGCCCTGGGTTGGGCTCTGTGCTGACAGCTCAGAGCCTGGAGTCTGTTTAGGATTCTGTGTGTCTCTCTCTCTTTCTGCCCCTCCCCAACTTGTGCTCTGTCTCTTTTCGTCTCTCAAAAATAACCGTTAAAAACAAAACAAAAAAAAAAAAAAAAAACAAGCTATGTACTATGTTATATTGCTGGATGGTTCACAGGGAACTAATAGAAACAGATCTTTCCTGTGGATATTTGAGAAAGTGAAACAGCTACAAAGGATGGTAAGATTAAAATAGGAAGAAGGATCCTGGGGACAAGAGAGTTTAAAATAACTTTCAAACTCCTCTCCATAACATAGGAGGAGATCAAGAAGGAAAGACAGGCAGGGAGAAGACAGCCAATGCTCACCGCACATTGGCTATATAAGGCCTGGACTTTCCTATATATTTTCATTTGATTCCAACGACAATCATCAGTCCTATTTTATAAATGTGGAAACTGAGGTTCGCAGAGCTTAAATGTCTTATGCAAGGTCACGCACGCAGCTGGTCAACAAACAGGCGGGGACAGAGACCCAGGGATGTCTGCCTTTAAAACGGGGTTTCTCCACCTCCACACAATTGAAATTTAGGAGTGTATGATTCTTTGTTGTGGTGAGCTGTCTTGCTCCCCCAATAGATGCCAGCAGCACACCCTCCACTGTGACAACCCAAAATATCTCTAGACATTGTCAAGTATCCCCCAGGAGATAAAACTGTCCCCAGTTGAGAGCCATCAATTCAAAAATGCTTCACATAATAGAAAGCTAAGAATGTAGTTTACTTTGAACATGAATTCAGAAGACAGTAAGAAAATCAACTTTGATGGACCATAAGGTACATATTAAAAGATGTAGAAAATCATGTTAAATAAATGCCTGAACACGGCAGCTTGAGTTAGGAAACAGGTGGGAATAGAGTAAGTTCTATAGACCCAGTCCGGTGGGTATGTCAATTGCGACAGTCACATACCGGGTCCCCCAGCTGACGCAGCATGCCCTCCTGCTGCCACAGGCCCTGGGACGCTGCGGCCAGCAGTGTACCCGGAAAAGGATACTGATGGACCGACAGAAAGGGTTCTCCCCCACCAGCCTCCCCGGTAACCCTCTCTGGATTCAAAGTCAGCTGCAAGTCCCTCTGACTGTCAAATGCACATCACGTGGCTGAGTCCTTCCTCGGACGAGGGTCTCCAATTATATATTTCTATAGCAGAAGGAAAGAAAAAGACAAATGTCCACTACAGGGGTTTTATCAGAGACAACAGACAATATGAACCCTTTGAAGACTGGAAGGAGATAATGCGTAATTTTTGCAAGAAGCAACATTAAAGAACTTGTAATTCCCACTCAGATAAACACTGAAGCAAGCTGAGAAGAGCTAAGAGGGCTGCCGTATCACAGCATTGTAATGCTGTGTGGTTTGCTCCCCCAAGGGCCTGCCAGAAATGGGGAGATGTCACCACGTAAATGCAGATGGATTCACTCTGTGTGAGAGGCTGGAGGGAGACTGACGGCTGGCAACACTCTTGCAGGACATTTTCAGATGCTCCATTGTCCCCCACTCCCCCAAACCCTCATTCTTGCCATTCTAGCCAATACTGTCGCCTCCCTCCACCTTCTCCTTTCATTGTTGGGCAATTTCAATTGTCTAAGTGCTGTTAAAACAGAGTGACTACATTTCAGGGATGCATGATGAATAACCAAACAGTCTTCAAAGGAATGTAGATTTCTCTCTCATCTACATGTTCCAGGAAGAACTTTACAGCCCAATTTCCTATCCTTTTCAGAGGACAGAATCAAGACCTAGAGAACTGAAACTGCCATCCACTGTGGTCTCCTAGACGAAGGCTTATCCAGAAGGAATACATCAAAGGATGCATTTCCTATTTCTGCATAAGTTCTGAAACAACGAGTCAGCTTTACAATCAGTGCTTTCAAGTAAGTTACACCTTGAATTACGCAAAAGACCCAACCTTGCAAAAGTCCTTCACTTTCAGCCTTTGATCTCCTCCCCCCCCCCCACCCTCTGGGTTCTCCTGTACAGATTGTCCCTATCTGTGGCTAGTGATTCAAAGACAAACCTAAATTGTTAAATCGGTCATAGAGAATGGTTAGTACTTCCTTTTTTTTTTGCTTATTAATGCAGAGAGCTCTTTCTCTGGGTAGAGATTTTCCTTTCTGTTGTAACCATAAAGTCCCTTTGACTTATTCCCTTGAGTATTTTCCCTAAAGTGTTGAAGCAGGCTCTATGGTCCAGCTGCCCCCCCTCAAAAACAGTCATCTCCCTGACATGATATTATACATGGAAAAGCTGATAGACTCCACCAAAAGTCTGCTAGAATTGATACATGAATTCAGCAAAGTCGCAGGATACAAAATTAATGTACAGAAATCAGCTGTATTCTTATACACTAATAATGAAGCAACAGAAAGACAAATAAACAAACTGATCCCATTCACAATTGCACCAAGAATCATAAAATACCTAGGAATAAACCTAACCAAAGATGTAAAGATCTATATGCAGAAAACTATAGAAAGCTTGTGAGGGAAATTGAAAAAGACACAAAGAAATGGAAAAACATTCGTGCTCATGGATTGGAAGAATAAATATTGTTAAAATGTCAATACTACCCAAAGCTATCTACACATTCAATGCAATCCCAATCAAAATTGCACCAGCATTCTTCTCGAAGCTAGAACAAGCAATCCTAAAATTTGTATGGAACCACAAAAGACTCTGAATAGCCAAAGTAATATTGAAGAAGAAAACCAAAGTGGGAGGCATCATAATCCCAGACTTTAGCCTCTACTACAAAGCTGTAACCATCAAGACAGCGTGGTATTGGCACAAAAACAGACACATAGACCAATGGAACAGAAGAGAGACTCCACATCTCCAAAGGCAAGGGAATTAAAAGCAAAAATAAACTATTGGGACCTCATGAAGATAAAAAGCTTCTGCACTGCAAAGGAAACAATCAACAAAACAAAAAGGCAACCAACGGAATGGGAAAAGATATTTGCAAATGACATATCGGACAAAGGGCTAGCATCCAAAATCTATAAAGAACTCACCAAATTCCACACCCAAAAAACAAATAATCCAGTGAAGAAATGGGCAGAAAGCATGAATAGACACTTCTCTAAAGAAGACATCCAGATGGCCAACAGGCACATGAAAAGATGCTCAACGTCGCTCCTCATCAGGGAAATACAAATCAAAACCACACTCAGATACCACCTCACGTCAGTCAGAGTGGCTAAAATGAACAAATCAGGAGACTATAGATGCTGGAGAAGATGTGGAGAAACGGGAACCCTCTTGCACTGTTGGTAGAAATGCAGCCACTCTGCAAAACAGTGTGAAGGTTCCTCAAAAAATTAATAATAGAGCTACCCTATGACCCAGCAATAGCACTGCTAGGAATTTACCCAAGGGATGCAGGAGTGCTGATGCATAGGGGCACTTGTACCCCAATGTTTATAGCAGCAATTTCATCAATAGCCAAATTATGGAAAGAGCCTAAATGTCCATCAACTGATGAATGGATAAAGAAATTGTGGTTTATATACACAATGGAATACTACTTGGCAATGAGAAAGAATGAAATATGACGTTTTGTAGTAAGGCGGATGGAACTGGAGGGTGTTATGCTAAGTGAAATAAGAGAAAGACAGATGCCATATGTTTTCACTCTTATGTGGATCCTGAGAAACTTCACATAAGACCATGGGGGAGGGGAAGGAAAAAAAAAAAAGAGAGAGGGAGGGAGCCAAACCATAAGAGACTCTTAAAAACTGAGATTAAACTGAGGGTTGATGGGGGGGTGGGAAAGAGTGGAAAGTGGGTGATGGGCATTGAGGAGGGCACCTGTTGGGATGAGCACTGGGTGTTGTATGGAAACCAATTTGCCAATAAATTTCATATTAAAAAAAAAAGTCATCTCTCATTAAAAGAAAAACAGGAAGGAAGGAATAATGGAAATAATGAGTTAATCTAGAAATAGCAAAGGACTGACCCTACCAGTGAGCTGTAGGAGATGGAGGGCTTATCTCTCCTTTCCTCTAGCAAAGAAATCAATATATATTGGGTTGAGCCAACAAAGCTGCAGGCTATTTTTTCCAAATGATTTTTCCCTGCCTTTAAATCAATTCTCTGAATGGATTAAGAGGAGAGAAGAGAGAGAGAGATGCCTCGCACTGGGGAGGAAAACTTTTCCTTTCTTCCCTTCTAGCTTCTTTGGCTAGCCTAATAATTAAATTGACATAAGACAGATTAACAGGTGGAAAAAAAAAAAAACAAAAACAAGCTTTGTTTTGTACATACAACAGCTCATATAAGACTCAAAAAAGTGACAAAAACAGGCAGCTGTCATGCCTTTTAGACAAATTTGTGAATAGTTGATAAGACAAAGAGGTAGCAAATTATTGAAGTAATAATGTTTGATTATATGGCCTATGTGGCCCTGAATTCCCTCTCTCTGGAAATGAAGGTGCCTTCTGCCCTCCAGGTGCAAGGAGGATACCTTTCACATGGGGAATTTATTTCTTGCTTTCAGGGGAACAGACAAAGTTTAGAGTGTCCTTCCAGCACTGGCTATTACTTGAGTGACTTTAACTCAAAACAATTAAAGTGGCATATTTTGTGTCAGCCTGCGCTGTACACCATCACTTTAATACAGATTTGGCTTTCCATCTCAGAAACAAGAGCTATCTTTTGAACATGTCTTTCTTCCGGTGGGTTTACGGTGCAAGCGTATAGATTATGTAGGGTGCTTTCAGCAGCAGGTAACAGAAACTCCACACCAGACTGATATAAGTGCTAGAAATTTTGTTTTCTAACAGAAAAAGAAATCCCAGGATAGTATGGGTTTCAGAGCTTTCTGATTTAGAAAGCTCCGGGTTTTGTTATTCCTCCAGTCCACCAAGACTGGAGACAGTTTCATTTTGAGGATGGTAGCAAGGCAGCAGTTCAAGGTGATCAATGTATGTATGACATAATCCAGAGGCAAAGGAAATGTCTTCCTGTGTCCTTCCTGATGATGTGAAGAAAATTTTCTTAGGTGTTCCTCAACGTAATTTTATTTCTTAATAGCCAGAATTGAATCACATGCCTTCTCTAAACCCTTAGACTCACGGTTCACAAATTAGACAACAATACTACGATGTATTTTTGGTTGTCACAGTGATTGGGCAACGTTTAATGTTTAGCAGGAAATATTTAGGCTGCTAAATGTCTAGCAAATACATAAACGACCCCGAACAACAACAACAACAACAACAACAACAACAACAACAACACCACAAATGATACCACCCAAAATGTCAAGAGATTCTTTGTGAGAAACATTATCCTTAACCTAATCAAGTAATCTTTGGACCAGGGAATGCTTTCAGTTTTCTCTTAGGCATTTGCCTGAAGATAGCCAAGGATAGATACCTGAACAAAATAAAAAAGGATTTTCCTGTTAAGAAGAGAGAAGTTGTCAATGTATTATACACTAATAATGAAGCGACAGAAAGACAAATAAACAAACTGATCCCATTCACAATTGCACCAAGAATCATAAAATACCTAGGAATAAACCTAACCAAAGATGTAAAGATATCCAATAATGCTTGCTGTATTGTATTATCAACATCTGATTCCAAGACAAATGTCATTTATTCACTTACTAGTGCATTGAAATGTTTCACATTTTTTAAAAGCCTGCTTTGGACTTTTAGAGACTTAGGAGACCAATTATGAAGCTGGTGCAATAACCTGGGTTGGAAATTAAGTGACTATTAACTGAGGCAGTAGCACAGGAGATGGAGAGAAGTGAATGGATTCTAGACCTATATTGGACAGAAATCAATAGATCTTGGAGTGTCACTAGATTGAAAGTGTTCAGGATGGCTTTTTTGTTTATGGAATTCTGATGCCACCCACTAAATCCCAGTCACTCTCTCATACCCATTGAAAACTGGCATCCAGCTTACCATTCTATTCTTCACCAATATGCATGCCATCCTCCCTGATGACGTCAATAACCCCACAGATAGTATATTCAATGCTTTGGCTCTCTATTTGTCACTTTCTCACCTCCAATTTTCTTGTTTTTCTTGCCTCTTCTTCCATTCATTCACATACTTATAACCTAGGCCTCATTACTGATAGCTGGACCACTTTCAAAATCAAAGTTCCAAACTTTTCTATATTTATAGTTTACTCCCCTTCTGAAATCTTGGTTCTAATAATTATTCACTTCTGCCAAAGTCCAATCTAGTTACTTCATCCCTTTTCACTGTCCAGTACCGCTCATTCATCTCATTTTTTTCTTTACCTAAGTAAGATTCAGTGGTCTATTATTAAAATTAAACCTTAGCATACAATTTTAGCTCATTTGTATCTGTCCACAGTCACAGCTAAATTCAAATCTCTACATGCTTTTTGGCTTAAACTAACTGGAAAATAGTGCCACCTTGCTTCTGTATTTACTGTCATTCTAATTACTATGAGGTCTTAATCCCATTAATAATGTTAGACCTCAACGGCTTCTGAATTGGGTGAGTGGCACCATCCTCTGAAACAATGCACACGGAAGAAAGAGGAAATGGGTGGGTGGAGAATTAAAATCTCAGCATGTTGAGGTTCATGTGTCTTTGGGACACCCACATGAAACTATCCCTCAGGGGCTTGTATGTTAAAGTTAGGTCCAAAAGAGAGAGAGAGAAGCTGGGGGAGGTGGGGGAGAGGAGCTTTGGGAGTCACTGTGTAGAGCTTATGTGAAAGCCATATGAGTGCGTGAGATCATCCAGAAAGCCTAGAGGAAGCTTTCCTGGATTATACTGAATAGCAGGTGATATGTGCTAAAGCAAAAAAAATGGAGAACAGAAAAAGGTAATGAGCAGTGTGGTAGTGAAAGGTAGAGATAGACGGCACTAGGAAATAAGACGGTCAAGATAGTTAGCACTGGGAAAATGAGATTTAAGCAAAGACTTGAAGAAAGAAAGTGAGGGAGTGATCTAAGTGGATATGTGGTGGAAGAATATCGCAAGCAGTGGGAGAAGGTACACAGTCATCAAGGTCGGGGTATCCCCTAGAGTGTTTGCTGAGCAGAAGGAAGCCGGTGTGGCAGGAAAGGAGAGACCAATGAGGTCAAATTGCCAAGTAGAGGGAAGGCAGATCACGAAGAGCTCTGTGGCACTGAAAGAGCTTCAGCTTTTGCTAGGGAGAACTATTCCAGAATTTGTCGTAGCGGTGCCAGAAGACCTAATTTACATCTTTGAAATGAATCTTTTTGGCTACTGTGTTGAGAATAAGTGTTAGGGCAGCAAGAGTGGAAAATAAAGCAGTTGGCAAGTGAGGGCAGAAACCCTGGAGGGAGATGATGATGATGGCCAGGGTAGCATCCACGTGGATGGTGAGAATTATTGAGATTCTAAGTATATTTTGGAGACAGAGCCAACAGGTCTTTTAAAAAATTGGACATACAGTACAAGAGAAAGAGAGGAGTAAGGATAACACTCAGTGTTTGGCCTTGCACGTTATAGCCTGAGCAAATGGAAAGATGATGTTGTTATTGACTGAAATGGGGAAGGCTAGAGTTTTAGTGCAAAGATCAGAAGTTCAATTTTGGCCATTTTGATTTTGACATAGGTCTTAGACATCCAAAGAATGATACTGAATAGACAGTTGGATATTTAATTGTAGGCGGAATCTAACATAGGGGTTGTTGGTATATAGATGAAGTTTAAAGCCACTTTAACTGTCTTGCCTCATAGTTGCAGAAAATAACCAGCCAATGAAATGCCAGACCTTGGGCGCACTGTATAGTTTGTGATCTCTTCCTGAGTAGGAAAGAAAGGATGCAGATTTGGGAAGGTTGCCAAGAGTAGCAAAATTGATTTCAGTCTCACATAATGCCAAATTCCTACTTTAGAGGAGACAAAGCAGATGGCGCAACTTGAGCCCCAAATCTAGAACAATGTCAATACAAATAATATGCGTTCAAGCCCCTTCAGAGACAGTATGAAATAACAGGAATGATGAAAATAATAATAACAATAATAGAAAGAATCATTGTCACAGAAGTTGTACCAAGCTGTTATTGAGAATGTGCTCATTGCCAAATGTCATAATAAGCACTTAACTTTCATTAAATCACTGAATCCTTACAACACACTTTAAAGACTATCATTGCTGTCCTCAATTTACCAATGGAGGAACTGAGGCCTCAGAGAAGGGAAAAAATTTTCCTGCTGTAACAAACAATGGACTACATAGGAGATTAATTTTCAAACTCAACTCTGTCATGAACTGGGTGTCCTTCAGTAAATTATGCTTGTCTTTGGGTCTCAGTTTCCCTAAATGGGGGAGGTTGACCAGATAACCTTTAAAGACCTATTTTTATGGCACCTGTATATGTTTTAGTGTCTTAAGCCTTAATCTTAGATG
Source organism: Herpailurus yagouaroundi (assembly GCF_014898765.1). Lineage (NCBI taxonomy): Eukaryota > Metazoa > Chordata > Mammalia > Carnivora > Felidae > Herpailurus > Herpailurus yagouaroundi. The sequence continues at coordinate 16,197,275 of NW_024412400.1, forward strand.
CCCTGATGCCATCTATAACCCACTTTCATAGTACACTGATATAATATCAACATTAATAACAACTGAATAAAGGCTTAGTATGAATTAATTTCTGTGTAAATGCTCAAATTTTACTTCATTTAATCTTTACACCCAATCAATAGAAGATAGTGAAAATGGTGTTATGCTAATTCTGGGCCTAGCCCTTAACTGGCCCAGAAGTTCTCACTTTGTCTTCAGAATGCTTACTCTTGAGCTGTTCTGTCTTATTATCCAGATGCCATGCCATTTGGAGGTGAACCAAGGACCCCCCAGTCAACAAAACAGCCCTGTAGTCCCAGTCTAGCTTCCAGATGACTCTAGCCTTCCTAGGGCCTCAGCCGATACCACATGAAGCAAAAGAACCACCTAGATACTCCGCACTATCACATAACAAATTATTGCTTTAAGCTACATAGTTTTGTGGTTGTTTGTTTAACAGCAATCAATAACTGACATGGTTACTATGGACACACCCATTTTACAGATATAGAAACTGAAGCTTAAGAGAGTTTCAATAATTGCAGATCACACATCAAGGAACCGATACAATAAACATCTGAAGAGAGTTCTGTTAAATTCCAGAGTCCACACTTGAAAACACTGTGCCAAACTGTTTCCCATCTTAATACCAAGTTATCAGCCATATCTTTCTGTAACACTTGAATGTGGACACTATTTTCTCTTATGATGACAGCTGCTAAGCCTACATGGACATTACAAAAATCTGCTCTCTTTGATTAATTCTACAATTCCTATAAGTATTTGACAAATAAATAACGGGCACAAAATATACTCTGGGATACTTCCTATAGATTGCAGATGAAAAGCCAGAAACCTGGAAGAACGTCTCTCACTGGAGTTCTTTAATTTCCTAAAGCCTAAGGCAGTTACATGCAGCCTTTAAATTCCCTGGTCCGTTCTTCCCAGCAGTGCCGTAGACACCTGTGCATTAAATTACTGCAATATTGCTTTCTGTGTGCACTTAGCATTTCCAAGTTTTTATCAGCTAGAAAAAGGCATCAATACATCAAGACTAAGTTCCAAGCAGATGGTGCCAAATTTATTTACCTGATACTTCTTTTTTTAATGAAGCTAAAGTAAATTTTGGTGAGCAAATGCAGTCATCAGGGAAAAATGGATGGTGGGGGGGTGGGGGCAGGGAGAAAGGCACATGAGCTGACTCAGCAAAAATGAAAATCCTAAGTATTTTACATTGAAACAAGCCTAGGCAATAATTTAAAGGGGCCAACGTATCCTTTCCCTTTATGTTACTCCCCCACATCCGCCCCACACAAAGTCAAAATATGGTTTAAATGAAAATATATTGGTGTTTTCCATGGATGATTGTTGAAGATTGGGGTGAATGGAAAATGTGCTGGAGTGTGGAGTAAGGATAGGGAAATATATATGCTCAAGTGTAAACAATTCACAATTTTTACATGAAATCAAAGTCATGGTAGGAACAGAGTATGCCTATTTTAAGCATGTTATCACTGGTATTTCTTTGCCTTCCAATTCACAGACAAAAATTCTGATTGAGGTTTCTGTATTCACTTAAATAACAATAATAGCCATAAAACACACGTTCCTGTATTATTTTATGATTTATAAGGCACTGTCATATATGACACTTGATTTGCTCCTCATTAACGACACCAGACTAGGCATTAGCATAAGCAAGATCATACAGTTAAATAACAGACCAGGAGTTAACTCAACTCTAAAATATCATAACTGCAACTGAAATCTTCAGTCCCAAGTGTCTTTAGAAAAAGAACGGTGAATCATTTTTTTAAATGTCTAACTGATTTTTATGACACATAATCTGTTCTAATCTGATATTCCTAGTTGTGTAAAGCACACAATAAGCTCTCTATATTAAAAATGACTTTGGGGCGCCTGGTGGCTCAGTTGGTTGGGCATCCAGACTTCAGTTCAGGTCATGATATCATGGTCTGTGAGTTCAAGCCCTGCGTCAGGCTCTGTGCTGACAGCTCAGACAGATCCTGGAGCCTGCTTCAGATTCTGTGTCTCCCTCTCTCTCTGACCCTCTCCGTAGCTCTCATTCTCTCTCTCTCTCTCTCTCTCTCTCTCTCTCTCTCTCTCTCTCAAAAATAAATTAAAATGTTAAAAATTTTAAAAATTAAAAAATTGGGGCGCCTGGGTGGCGCAGTTGGTTAAGCGTCCGACTTCAGCCAGGTCACGATCTCGCGGTCCGTGAGTTCGAGCCCCGCATCAGGCTCTGGGCTGATGGCTCAGAGCCTGGAGCCTGTTTCCGATTCTGTGTCTCCCTCTCTCTCTGCCCCTCCCCTGTTCATGTTCTGTCTCTCTCTGTCCCAAAAATAAACGTTGAAAAAAAAAATTAAAAAATTAAAAAATAAGAATGACTTAAAATGTCATCCGCATAGCCAGTGACAAATTATGCAAAGGGTTATGTTTCCTAGTGTCTGTCCTCTAAGAAAACTACCCAGCACTCTTTTCAGTGGAATCCAACGTGGCCAACAAAAGTAGACATGGTCTTGAAGACAATGCAAATAATGGCAACTGCCATTCTTTGACATTTCCATCTGCTTCCATTTCTCCATTCCTTTATCAGAGCTTCACTTTTTTTATTCAATGAATTTATTTTCATGGAGGTAAAATTTAGATGCAGTATAATTCACAGATATTCAATGCACAACTCTGTAATTCCAGGAAGTTCTCATGTGCCCTTTCCTAGGCAGTTCTCCCCCTAAAGGCAACCACTTTTCTATGATTTTTTACCAAATGCTTGTTTTGCCTATTCTAGAACTTTATACCAATGTACTTTTTTTGTACCTAGACCAGCACAATGGTTTGAGAGTCCTCCATACTAATGTAGGCATAACTAGTTTGTTCTTTTATACTAGCACATAGCATTCGATGCATGAATCCACCACTGTTTCTTTATCTATCCCCCTGTTGATGAACACTTGAGTCGTTTATGTTTTTGTACAGCTTCATTTTAGGCACTACATTTGAAGCTCTTAAAACGAATCCATAAATTAAGAAATCTGTCAGCAAATGCACATTTTGCTCTGTGTGTGTGTGTGTGTGTGTGTGTGTGTGTGTGTGTATAAATGTATGAGCTAAAGTAAAATTTACCTTATGAATCAGTGTAAGTACATTAAACACTTTGCACTTGAAACATAAATAAATTGGTCTGGTTCCCAGACTTCATGGCTGTGAGGTAGACAGTATGAGGAAGACGGTATGCTAAAAGACCCCGACAACACTAAGAGCTCTGCTGTCTGGGCTAAATGGTAGGTGGTAACCTCACGAGAAAGAGATGTACACTCAACTCTGTCATCACAGGATGCTAACTCTGTGCACAGCGCTTTGGCTGTTAAAATGTTCCCGTCACATTCACCAGTGAGATTCTGGCATCATGTGTGTAAACAGATCAGCAGTTCTGATCATTTAAAATCCCGGTTTCAACTGCCTCTCTCTCTTTCTCTAAAGCACTTAGGTTCATCACGATTTGCTAATTAAAGCACAGGACTTAAGCCTTTCAGCCTCGTGTGTGCAGCTAATTCGACCTTGAGGGATGCAGCAAATGAGTCAATTAACATTCAATAGCATGCATTTATCTAGCACCTGCTGTGTGCCAAACACTGCACAGCGTTGGCTGAGATTCCTAACAGGTTGCAAAGAGGAAGTGGGATGCTGTGAGTTAAAGAACACCGGGGCTGGTGCTGGAAAGCCTGAGTCTGTCCTGCTTTCCTACTTTCTTTCTGAGATCTAAGACAATTTGCTTCAACTTGGAACCTCAGTTATTTATTATCGTGCAGAAGGTTCTAATTTGGGGGGGGGGGCAGGAATCACAAATTAAGCTGTAAAGACAAATGTATGCACCTTAATTTTTCTACCACCCAATTGGGCCCCTATTACTCAAGATGGTAGGAATTTAACCCCAGGGATTCGGGTAATCCCACTCATATAAGAGATTCTCTGTCAATAGAAGATCCTTCCTGTTTCTCCCCAGAGTTGTCTCCAAGTCCCCAGGGTTTATAGAATACTCAGAGGGGAAACAATGTTATCCACTTGACATCCACTAATTCTCATATCCTCTTGACTGTTGGTTCCTTACTTCTCCAGAAAAGCCCCTTCTTCTATTTTATGGCCTCTCCAGGTTTTCTGGCTTCAGTACGACCTCAGTACTGTTCTGGATATCAAGGGGAGAAATTCTAGACCTCCCAGCACCATAACATGAGACCTAGTAAGAAAGCTTCAGGCCCGTGATTATAAACACCCCACCTGATATTCATTTTCTCCTCAACTGTACCTGGCTTGGATAGAGAGCTTCTGAGACCTTGTGACTTTCTCAGACTCCATCCAAAAAGCAATGCATCAGCAGCCTCCCTGCTGGTGTACAAGGAACTTTGTGAATTTGAAAAAAGAAAATGTCCCATCCTTGTGGACAAATTGCCAAGATACATCTCTTCTGGGCAAACTAGCTAGAAGAAAACTTGCCCCTTGGCAGCTTATGGAGCCGTGTATAAGCTGGATCGCAGACCCACACGCAGCCCCTTGGCCAAGGGCCCGAGGACAGGGCACTCTGAGCAGGCATGTGGACAGTGCTATCCCTAGACCAGGCTCTCACACGGCTTCTCTGTCTGGTTTCTCCCATTCTGTCTGTCCTCTTCTCTCCCAGGATTCAACCCAGTGCCTTTAGCCTCTTCCACTTCTTCTTCTACTCTTACTGTCCTCCCTCTCCATCTTGAAGGTGGTGACAACTTTCTCTAGTCACAGAGTTGTCCTCCTCTGTCTTTCATTGGATAGAAAAATACAATGACTTTTTTGGAAAAATACAATGACTTTTTCTACAAGTAATTGTCACAGCCAAGCATATCAAAAGTTTATTTCTCTCTGTATTTCTCGGTGACATCTCTACCTAAGGGGTGCTTCGAGGTCTAGTTGCCCCAGGGGAGGGGGTATCACAGGCTGAGGGACATGCTTAGGGATCGTGGCAGCCATGGATCATACTGTTCAGCTCTCCTTCAAGAAAGACCTTACCATTCAGTATGAACAATGAGGTCAGCTGAGAGCTTCCAGCTGTGGCAACTATGGGATCTCCAGCCAAGGCCTTGTTCTTCTTGCAGACCTTCCAAACAATGACTGATCACAGTGGCTGCTTAGGGCTTGGCTCTTTCCTCAAAACAGGACTCTTCTTAAGGGTGACCTCTTCTATGCAGCTCCCCACTGGGCTGACACTTGGCTGAACCTCCGTCAAATCTGAGGTCTGCACCATCCGGTCCCCCCTTCCATTATTTTGCACAAATATCTTGCGCAACCCTTTCCCCATACATAAACCTCTTGTGCTCCTCAGTGCCAACTTCTCAGAGAATCCAAAGGTCTGAAAATACTTCTGCTAATCAGTTAAATCATATTCTACCAAACAGCAAAGTATCAAAATAACCGGTCAATGTAATCCCCATCGTCCCTAATCTATTCTCTCTTCCCCCTCCCTCACCTCTTCCTAAAAATTGTGAGTGAACGAGAAATTATGTGCCCAGGTAAATCACTCCAATTTACAAATGTCCAAAAGCAGGGATTTAATCATTCCTGCCCTTCTTCCTGCCTTCCCATCAGTTAGCCTGATTAATGACAATAAAACAACAAAGGCAAAACCACCCAAGAATTACCTTGCAAAGCTGAAGCTAACCCCACAGCAACAGTTCTACATAAATAGAATCCTGTTTTATTTGGGTTATCTTTCAAAATGAGTGGAAGTGGATAAATCAAAGTGAATTGGAAGGCATCAGAACTGCTAGTTTGGTAAATAATTATTTGGCAAAGACATGAAAAACATGATGTTCCTCATATGGAAAGCAGAATCCATTGAGGGTAGTAACATAATCTTTTAGTTGTATATTCAGTGTATATTCTGTTATAAACTCCGTAACTAAAGAGGTCAGGTTTAATTTGTCTACTACTCTATACCTAGCTTGGATAAATAAATATATATTTATTTTGGAACTCAAAAGCCAAAACTTGACTCTTTCTGTTTGTATTTCTCCATGTCATCTCTACCTAAGGGGTGCTTCAAGATCTAGTTGTCCCAGGGGAGGTGGGATCACAGGCAAGAAAACAAACAAAAAACAGGGGCGCCTGGGTGGCGCAGTTGGTTAAGCGTCCGACTTCAGCCAGGTCTCGATCTCGCGGTCCGTGAGTTCGAGCCCCGCGTCGGGCTTTGGGCTGATGGCTCAGAGCCTGGAGCCTGTTTCCGATTCTGTGTCTCCCTCTCTCTCTGCCCCTCCCCCGTTCATGCTCTGTTTCTCTCTGTCCCAAAAATAAATAAACGTTGAAAAAAAAATTAAAAAAAAAAAAAGATTTGGTCTTTAATGATATTTAATTGTTTTCCAAAATGAAATCCATTTTAGAAAAATACCCTTTTCTGGGAGACAGCCTGTCTCATTAATTGTTGTGTGTAACCCAGAAGAACAAAGGAGGGATTCATTGGGTCCCACTCCAAAAAAGAGCCATGTTTGAATCCCTAACTGGCCCTTCTACAACCAGAAAGGATTTTTCTCTTCTCAGACATTTCGATCAGAGAAATAAAGAGAGGGAAAGAGACAGACAGATCGGGAAAGAGACATTGAGGCTATGGTGAATATTACAGAAAGTCAACACAGTGATGGTGTGGCCGAGATGAATCTGAGTGGGTTTTTTGTTGTTGTTGTTGTTATTGTTTTTGTTTTTATTTATTTCTTTTTTTTTTTTAATTTTTTTTTTTCAACGTTTATTTATTTTTGGGACAGAGAGAGACAGAGCATGAACGGGGGAGGGGCAGAGAGAGAGGGAGACACAGAATCGGAAACAGGCTCCAGGCTCTGAGCCATCAGCCCAGAGCCCGACGCAGGGCTCGAACTCACTGACCGCAAGATCGTGACCTGGCTGAAGTCAGACGCTTAACCGACTGTGCCACCCAGGCGCCCCAATTTCTTTCTAAAAACAAACATGTGCCATTGGCCAGGGCCAGCTCCAGAAAGGAAGTAGGCAAAGTCCCCCAGGGAGAAAATGACTCACAAAAGTCTTAGAGAAAAAAAAATGGGCAAAGTTTAGTAAAATCAGGAAGAAACTGCACACCTCCTAAGGTAAGGAGCCAAGAATAAGTTAAAGGGAGGGAAGGCAATTGCTGTCAAAATACTGAGGTTCCTGGGATTTCTTAGCATTTATATATTATATGCTTGATACATGTTACATAACGCATTGGTTTAATAGACAGGATAAGAGAACTTTGTGTTAAAGAAGCTATAAGGACACACGTGTGGAAGAGAACAGTGCCCCTTCAGTATACTAACAAGTGCTGAGTGTACTGCAAAGTTATGACCTAGGTACTCTAGGGTGGCTGCTGGCAAAGGGAGATGACGTCTGTATTCCACATTAGTACAAGTCCATAGTTGTTTCACTATAATCATATAAGTCAATGAAGATTTTTGCTACTTGAAAGGATTGTACGAAACTCTGCTATAGGAGCATGAGACAGTTGACCAGGTGGAGGATTCAAAATGATTTCAGCATGGACATGATTACTGTAATACATGTATCACTGCCTAAAATCACACTGAAAGTCAAGGCGCATTTGGATGTAAAAGCTATAGGCTGTCTGATCATTATCTGAAAAGATAATGCTCACGCTTCGCACTAGGTATATGATGTGGCACGGAAGGAGGAGGAGAGGAGAATGAGGAAGAATAGTCCATCAGTCCATGCCTTCTAGAAGTTTATCATCTACTTCAAGGATTTTCATATGTCGAAACGAGTAAACAGTAACCAAGAGGCAATGGAGAAGGGGGAAAAAAAGAGAGAGACAGGAGATAAGCAAATTGAATCACATGCAAACTAAAAGAGTTCCCTTCCAAGAGTCTGGATTAGAATGCTTCAACTATGTACTTTCACCTTGAAACATTTTACCTCTGGCCTTACCTCTCTTGTACTGGAATCTGTCAAATTCCAGAGTGGCAAGGACAGAAAAGAAAATGGAAAAACCCAGGCATAAATGATGAGTCTTCACCAGAATTTGGAGGCTTTTCCTAAAGTCTCTTTCATTTTTTTCATATTCAGTAGAAGTAGAAAGGCAGTCTCCGCTGTTTACCAATGAGCTATTTCAACCACCTCTGTTTTTGTCATAATCATGTATGCTTCTTAACTTTTTAACACATAGTATATAATTTCATAAGGATGGCCCAACAAATTAAAAGGAAGCAAAGCAGTCCAACTGGTGACTGATTGTTCTAGGACCTCCAGAAGTTCCTTCTGTGTCCACAGGATCGTACATCTATTCTAAACTCACAACAGAACTCATTTTTGTTATAAAATCTTGAAACAGCCAATGATGCCTTCCTGATGAGTAGAATCATTTTGCTTCTTTTATTTTGTGATCTCCTGTTCCCTGCAGACCCAATGATCCCCTTTAGCCTCTTCCTGAGTGTCTTGATGAGTAAATTAAGGAGGAAATTGAGTGGTTGTCTTATTTGATTTCCTCAGGAATTAGTGTAATGACTGATAGGCTATCTAAATGTGCAAATAGCTTTGAAAAAGAGAGATTTGTTTTCTAAGGGCTCTGTTCTCTGGCTCATTCCTTGTGATAGCTTGGCCACTGCTCTGACCAAACATGCTTCATAAAGTGACTGATCAATTATTGACCCAGTGGAAAAGTGTCTAAAATGAAATCACCTTTGACTCGCCCCAAATGCCCTTCACTCCAATGTCAATTATACTCGGATTACATTAAGGCAGCAAATATTTTCATTTTCCCTCTGGATAAAAAGAAGGCATTTGAAAGGCTATTTTTTCTTTGTTTTACTTAACTGCTTTTTATTCCAGTTTGTTTTACTTAACTGCTTTTTATTCCAATGCCATGCCTTCCATAGCAGACAATATAGAAAAAAATAATGTTATTTAACATGTTATCAACCAGAGTCACCTTGGGTAATACACTAAAAACACATGAGAAATTCTGGTAGGAAGAAGGAAAGTGAGGAAGTATAGTGGCAAATCACTTACTGGGAAATCAAGCGACATCTCAGGGGCTCAAAGTCACTCTGATCTCCACTTCCTCTTTTCAAAGAAATCTATGTTCCTTTCTGCAAAAATATGTTAATTAACATTTACTCCAGGGATCTATAAGTCACTGAGGGACAAGTACTAAACAACAGTGAGAAACAAGCATGACTTAATTTCAAATCCATATTTATCACTAATTTTTGAAGACTAAGGCTATTGAGATTTCCAGAAAACACTGAAGCCCACTTGACTAGACACAAGGGGCCAATGCCCAGACAGCCATGGCCAGTTCCCAGCATAGCTATGACAAAAGAAAGAATAAAATCAGAATTGCCACAATTTATTTTTTAAATGTTGGCCTGAACCAAATTTTCTAAGGACACCTAAAATAAAAACCCAGAATCTTCTTAGACAGTGTCATTCTGGATCCTTTCTAAACAACTTTTGGACTAATTTTTGTTTCACAAAATTATAGAAACTATTCCCTGTTCAAAGCTCCATTAAAACAAGACATTATTCATAAATCATTCAATATTATCCTTACTGTAAATTCACTAGACAGATTACTAAGGACCAAATAACCACAATTTCAAATTCGGGGGACAATAGTGAAAATTGAAACTACTACATATCCGTACTTATGGAACATAGTTGTATTCATGTTCAGATGAAACCCCAAAACCTAAAGTACTCATATTAATTAATAAGAAATAAATTAATTATTAGTCATTTAAAGTAACTATGGAAAAAAGTAGATAAAACCAAAGCAGAAAAATTGATTTAACAGAGCTAAAAGTTAGAAAATACAAATTAGAAAAAAGCAGAGATAAATGAGTCAAAAGGCTGGTATTTGGGAAATAAATTACTAAATAACTATTAAGCCATAAAAGAAGATCCAAATATAAATATTAAAAATAAAAGAATGGAAAATAACTGCAGATAAAATGGAAAGTAAAATAATTATAAGGGATAATGATATTTGACTATTTCTATTAATTTGAAAGTCTATGAAAATTCATTTTTCAACAAAAACATAAATAATTAAAATTGGCCCCATGTAACATGGGAAAACACAAGAAAAGTATATTTCAACTTGGACTTCACTTGAAAATCATCGAGGGTGTTTTTTAAAAGCTGATAACCCCACTTTAGACTATATCAGAACTTCTCCAAGTACCTTTGACAAAGTAGCGTGTGAAAACAAAATGATACCGTCAAGGATTAGAGACATCAAACTACAACACAAGGTACATCTTTATGAAGTTACTACAGAACTTCACAAGCAACCTGGCCTTAAAGGTGAGGCCAGAGAGAGGGAATCTCCAAGAGGTAAACTGTTGTTTTAACCATCAGACACATGCTGATCGATGGCACAGAATCAAAAGACCAGAAATATAAACAAATAAATGATGCAAAAGGGCAGAAAAGCCAGCAAGGCTTTGGCAATCTCACAGGACTGGGGGGAAAAAAATTAGAATTCAGAGCTGAAAAGGCAGTCAACATTAGAAAGGCCAAGATCCCAGAGAAAGGTAATGCAGAGAAGTAAAACTTATTGGTTTCCCCCAAAGACATTTACTGAATTCTCAAGCTGTTCAAGCTAGGAGATTAAAATTCCATGTAGAAAACCCAAGACATGCAGAGAGCTATTTCTGGCAATCTTATGATGCTGACCAGATTAAAATTAGAATTTGGGACTTGCCTCTGAAAGAGTCAATATAGGCTGTCAGTTGAAAACCTTAGAAGGCTACACCCTAAAATTAAGAGGGTATCAGAAAAAATGACCTTTCCTAAGACCTTAGTCAGTTCAGTCCTTGGTTGGATTAAATTGATTTGCCTCAACATCACCCAGAGTATCCACATTTTTTCATACATAAAATACAGATTTGAGTAAAAAATTACGAGGCATATCAAGAAATAAGACCAAGAGACGGGCACCTTGTGGCTCAGTCAGTTAAGCATCCAACTTTGGCTCAGGTCATGATCTCACAGTTCCTAAGTTCGAGCCCCAAGTCAGGCTCTGTGCTAACAGCTCAGAGCCTGGAGCCTGCTTCAAATTCTGTGTCTCCCCCTCTTTCTGCCCCTCCCCCACTCACACTCTGTCTCTCTTTCTCAAACACAAATAAACATTAAAAATTTTTTTAAAAAAGAAGACCAAGAGAAAAAAATACAGACAATAGAATATACCCACAGTTGATCCAGTTATTAGTAATTAGGCATGTAGTTTAAAATATCTCTAATTACCTAAATGTCCATCAACTGATGAATGGATAAAGAAGATGTGGTTTATATATACCATGGGAATACTACTTGGCAATGAGAAAGAATGAAATCATGCCATTTGCAGCAACTGGATGGAACTGGAAGGTATTATGCTGAGTGAAATAAGTCAGTCAGAGAAAGACATCATGTTTTCACTCATATGTGAGCCTTGAGAAACTTAATAGAAGACCATGGGGGAAGGGAAGGGGAAAAAATATTTACAAACAGAGTGGGGGGGGGGGGAGGCAAACCATAAGAGACTCTTAAATACAGAGAAAAAACTGATGGGGGTGGGTGGGGGAGACAGGAAAATGAGTGATGGGCATTGAGGAGGGCACTTGTTGGGATGAGCACTGGGTGCTGCATGTAAGCGATGAACTACGGGAATCTACCCCAAAAACCAAGAGCACACTTTACATACTGTATGTTAGCCAATTTGACAATAAATTATATTTAAAATAAATAAATAAATAAATAAACAAACATTAAATTTTTTTTCTAAATAAAATATCTCTCATTAATACATTCTGGAGGATTTCATGAGCCAACTGAAATGTATTTTTAAAAGAATTAAATGGGGGAGCCTGGGTGGCTCAGTCGGTTAAGTGTCCGACTTCAACTCAGGTCACGATCTCGTGGTCTGTGAGTTCGAGCCCCACATCAGGCTCTGGGCTGATGGCTCAGAGCCTGGAGCCTGCTTCAGATTCTGTGTCTCCCTCTCTCTCTGCCCCTCCCGCGTTCATGCTCTGTCTCTCTCTGTCTCAAAAATAAATAAATGTTAAAAAAAATTTTAAAAGAATTAAACAGGAATTCTAGAAATTAAAAATACAGCAACTAAAAATAAGAACTCAATAGGTTACTTTTTTGGGTTTTTTATTTGTTTTTGTTTTGTTTTGTTTTTATTTCTTTGTTTCTACAGCAGGTTTGATACAGCAGAAGAAAGGATTCATTAACTGGAATGCAAATGAGTAGAACATCCAGACTAAAGTACAGATGCCAATGAGTTAATTTCCTCCAGGATTAAGAAAAAAAAAAGAACAACATCTGGAACAACTATTACTATTAAAATCACTATTAACTTTTCAATATTCTGTCTTTCTTAAAATCTATCTACTTTTGGGGTGCCTGGGGGGCTCCATCAGTTGACTGTCTGACTTCAGCTCAGGTCACAATCTCACGGTTTGTGAGTTTGAGCCTCGCATCGGGCTCTGTGCTGACAGCTCGGACCTGGAGCCTGCTTCAGATTCTGTGTCTCCTTCTCTCTCTGCCCATTCCCCACTCACACTCTGTCTCTCTCCCTCTCAAAAATAAATAAATGTGGGGCGCCTGGGTGGCTCAGTAGGTTAAGCGTCCGACTTCGGCTCAGGTCATGATCTCACGGTCTGTGAGTTCGAGCCCTGCGTCGGGCTCTGTGCTGACAGCTCAGAGCCTGGAGCCCATTTCAGATTCTGTGTCTCCCTCTCTCTCTGTCCCTCCCCTGTTCATGCTCTGTCTCTGTCTGTCTCAAATGTAAATAAACGTTAAAAAAAATTTTTTTTAATAAATAAATAAATGTAAAAAAAAAAAATCTACCTACTTTCAACTGAGGCCAAGCATGGACTCTAAATGAGGATAGAAAGGAAAGTTTCTCTTATACCTTTTAATCTCTAAATATTCTTTAAAAATTATATTAATTTTTATGACTCTCCCCTGGATATAGCATCCACTTTGGGTTGTGATTTTTATAGTCCAAGGGCTTTCACTTGTTCCTTCATTCCATTAAAAACCCATACTTCATAAATCAGGAAGCCAATGTGGCAATTCTGTCAAATATACATTCAGAAACTTGGACAATATCTTCAGGATTGGTTTATTAATCTGATGAGCCTCTCATGAGAGAGATTTGGGGGAAAAATTCCCAATGTCCATTGGGGACATTTGGAGAATCATATTCCAAACCTAAAATGCTATACAACATGGCCCTTTTCAAGGGGACTCAGGTAACAATTAAGGAGATCTGAGTATGCGATACAAATCATCTTATCTGTTCAGATTCCACACCCTACTCCCCCCCCCCCCCCCCCCCCCCCCCCCGACTCCCGCTGCCTCCCACTATTCAGACCAAGAAAGAGTATAATGGACTCATCTCCTGTTTTGGTCTTGAGAACTCCATGATCTACTACTCACTTTGAACATTCTCTGAGGGTCATTCACTCTATCGGTCCAGCTTTGCTACTTTCTGTAACTATTCTTGTCTGGCATTTTGCCAGACTCTCTCCATCCTCAAAATCCTGTTATTCTGACTGAAATCAGGAAACCTATTTCAATAACAGTGTGTCTCATCTTCATAACCATCAAACTAAATTTGACAGGCAAAATCCATGATGTTTAGCTTTCCTAGATTATGTCAGGAGGATCCAGAACTTCCTTCAGGCCCTTGAGGAAGATTAGAGGCAGCCAAGTTGAAAGCCATTATCCTTGCTTTGGAATAACAATGGTGAGGAATGAGGTGGCCTAAAAAGGGAGGGTGAATACTGCACAGACTTAGAAGCCAGTGCAAGACAAACGTCGGCTTGGTTACTAGGAGAGAGCTATCAATTTTCTTCACCAAGCTGAGCGAGACAGATGGTAAGTTCCAGTGGCTGATTTAAGTAAGGAATGCCTGCAGGATGAACAATAGGCAGATATAACAGAGACATCACCTTTGAGAACCATTAAGCCCTAAGTGAACACATCTAAGGATTCTGACCATTCTCTTCACAGAGTCATAACCTTTGTTTCCCCCATGGCAACAGGCCCAGATGTCACTTTAGCAAGAGGCCAGAACAGAGATCTGGAAATTAAGAGCATTTTTGAAAAGGACTACTATTTCTAGCAGAATATACCAAATGTGTAAATTTAAAGGATTAAAAGTTATTTTCCTATGACAAGCAAAGAAGTCTAGGCTTTTGAGGATGATCAAGTTAGCTGAATAAATAATTTTTAAAAAAACTACGTTGTGTACAAGTGGACTTACTGTGAATTAACTTTGCGAATATGCTACACTTTCACAATAAATTTGAAAATACAAAAGAAAAGATCCCATTTAGAGCACCACTGAAGATCTAAAATACCCATCCACCTGTTCATCCATCCAACCAACTACCCAACCATCCTAGGAATAAACGTAACAAGGTCTGAGAAGAAAAGATATAAAATTGTACTTGAGTAACAATATTAGACAGGATTTTTTAAAAAAGACAACCAAAGTTTCTGCATGCAAACTATGTAACTATATTCCCTGGACATTTAAAAATCCAAAGAAAAATTTAAAAAGCAATACCATGGAAATTTCCTAATCTAACAAACTCATTTGTTATCATTCCAAATCTAGCAAATGTGCCCTATTTCTCTTTGTTCTCTTTCATATGCCACTAACCATGCCAGAAATTTCCTGGAGTAAATCTAATTAGCTTGTTCAAGATGAGTACCTAAAAAGAAACTTTTTTTTACTGTCCAACATTTGCAGTTCCTAATTTTGCCCTGCTGCTTAAAAACCTAGAGGTAACATAATTTAGGCACTATATTTAGAACAACTTGATGAGATTTTGGGTCTCAGGATTCCTTTTAGGAAATGAACTCAATATGTTATATATTTTAATACACCTCACTCATTCAAACTCTATTCTAACCTACTTCAAGATCATAGGCTGACTTTGCTAAGCATGCCAAATATAATTCTCCTGGACATATGGGTAAGGAATGCTCAACACTTAATAATTCATGCTGCTGGGAAAGGAGCAGCAACTTGTGTTAATAAAATGTAAAATTCCTGACCAATTATGGATCATGGCTAATAATAGAATAGTATCAGCTTACTTCCATCAGCTTGGTGATGATCAGAAGTTGAGAATGAAGAAACATAGATGCCTTTTACTCTAACTGAAACATGGGATTTAGGGGCGCCTGGGTGGCTCAGCTGGTTGAGTATCCAACCCTTGATTTCAGCTCAGGTCATGGTCTGATTGTGAGATCAAGTCCACATTGTGATCTCTTTCTCTCCCTCTCTCTCTGCCCCTACCCTGCTCTCACACACACTCTCTCTCTGTCTCAAAAGAAATAAATTTAAAAATGTAACACAGGATTTACAATAAAATTGAGCCCCCCCAAAACAGGAATGAGCATTCAGAAAGAGAAACCATTTTCTTTCCCTATTCAAAAGCACCGCAAAAACAATCAATTCATTCAAATAATATTTTACTAACAAATCTACCAAGTACAAGTTCCTATACCAGTGTGCTGAAGATATTGAGATGAAGAAAAGTCTATGTCCAAGGAGAGAAAGATCTATAAATAGAATCTAAAAGGTAGTATATATTATGAAGTAAAATAGAAGTTAGGTAGGTGGATGGATGGATGGATGGATGGATGGATACACAGATAATGTTAGGAAAGTAAGATATTTAGGATAACTAATTTTACCTGTAGGTTTGGGGAAATCTATACAAATAAAGATACGCTTGAAGAGGCTCAAAGTTGAACAGAGTAAAAGATTCATGGGAATATATCACGTAGAAAAGAGTAACGTGGGGCAGGCATCCCAGGCAGACAGAGCAGCAAGTACACAGTCAGGCAGGGGTGAAGGAGGACGGTGTGGAGGCGGTGCATGTGCAAAGGTGGCAGGAGACAAACTCAGAGAGGCAGGCCGACAGTGATGACGTGAAGGGCTTTCTGGATCATATTAAGAGATTTGGTCTTTTCATTATAAATAATAAGGAGCCCGGGAAATTTTTAAGTGGGAAGGTAAAGTGATTAGATTTGAGTCTTTTTTTTTTTTTCAACATTTATTTATTTTTGGGACAGAGGGAGACAGAGCATGAACGGGCAAGGGGCAGAGAGAGAGGGAGACACAGAATCGGAAACAGGCTCCAGGCTCTGAGCCATCAGCCCAGAGCCCGACGCGGGGCTCGAACTCACAGACCGCGAGATCGTGACCTGGCTGAAGTCGGACGCTTAACCGACTGCGCCACCCAGGCGCCCCTAGATTTGAGTCTTAAAAGAAAATAATGTTAGAACTAAGATGAAGAAGGAAATGGGATGGGAGGAGAGGAAGGCCTGAAGATGAGTTGGGGTTCGAGCCATAGGCAGGCAAGAAAACAAGAAGGGCTGAAGAAACACACCAGGAGAGGGCTCAGGAGCTGTTCAGGTGACATATTTATGATACTAGGTGGCTGGTCATGTGGGTATAAGACGAGGAATGAGTTGTAGGTAATTCTCAGGTCCCTGTCTTGGGTAGGAAAGATAAACTATGCAGGAGAAATAAGGACATTGGTTTCAGACATTCAAATTTCTCTCTTTAAAGGTTTATGTATAGATATATCTATTTGGAAGCAAGTTAGTCATAAAATTCAGGTCGTACCCAGTTGCCATGCAGAGGATGTGATTTCTGCTTCTACCATCGTGGTGTTCTGTGTTTTAATGAAATTGTGTAACAAAATTGGTCAATAGTTTCCATCAGCCAAAAAAGTATAATGCTAATAGCATAATCCATCAAAAGTTTGCAAAATGTGTAATGTGACCTAACATGATTGTAAATTTCTTTGAGCCCCTCAGAAATAACTGTAATGCTGCAGTAGAATTTTATCAGAGCTCTCAGTGAATGAGTCATGGGTGATTTTCTCATTCCTTTAAACAATAATTTAAAAGATATTCTAGCAACTTTGGATACAAATTTTTCTATTTAAAATACTTCTCTGCCTTCTTTAATAGCATGTATTGAATGTAATTTAATCTTTTACTGATCAATAGAAGTAGTTTTCCTGGATATCGATTTTAGTCATTTTTATGATAATTCAAAGTCTGACAATTTGTCCCAATAGTAAATAATCCCAAACTTAAGTTCATTTTTGTGTAATTGGCCTAGTTTTCCCAATAGTTGATTATCAAATTTTTCAAACAGAGACATTTGCCATTTTTATAGGTTTTTGTCTCTTTGTCACTCATCTTTTGGTATCAAGTTATCAGCGTTCTCATTAGCCCTTTGGATGTACTTAACACTAGCATTCCTTCTCTTAACTTTCTCTTAATCTACTACTGCAAGAAGACAACTTTGTGCAATGGTACAAGTGTCTGGAACAACCTCTTTGGTTGCTCTGCCCTTGCCAAACAAACACCTATTTGTCATGAAACATTCTCCTTTGGTGACCAGAGCATGTCTCAGGTTGATTAAAGCTCATAGTCCCTCCATATGAAACTACTGGTACAGCTTCATACAACAGAGCCATTTGAATTTAGATACAAGAGTGTGGTTAAAGTTTAAGAGTATGTCAGCTTGTTAGCTTAGGAAGTTCGGTAGGTTTCCTGTCAAGCAGCACTGGCTAAGATCCAGGGTCACACCAGTCCCTTTCCTCCAAGGCAGCCAAGCACAATGGTACCCAGCTTGTCCTTCCCTTGCCATTGTCCCCAAGGCCACTCCTAGGTGGTACTCCTCTTCCTGCCTGACAGATTGAGGTGAGACCCAGTTTTCTGGGGAACTGGCAAGCCATGGGAATGAGACTCACTCCCTTTCTCCGTAATGGAATCCATCAGGCTCCATGTGTCCCTTTGGCCTAAGCTCCCCTCACTTTTCTTCTTCCCTGGGCCTTGGGGAGGTTGAAAGGTAGCATTAAAGCTTGCTTTTGTTTTTTCTTGCATCTCATGAGTCTGTTTTCTCTCATTTAAAAGCAAAAGAACCCACATTAGTTTCACCCTAGCTTCTGGTAAATTAGTATACTTTAACCACGTGTATATGCCAAGGTGTGGTTACAACTCAGTAAAAGAAGAAGCAAGTCATTTGTGCACCTTAGCCTCAGAGCTCTTTACTCAGGAGAGTGTATAGGCTTGTCACATTAATTAGGGCAGCCAAGTCATTCTTCCTGTGGCAGAGACTATCCACTCCCTACCTACTACCCATTCTCCTCATCTTCCAGAGAAATAGCATCCTGGTCTCATTTAAGGGAACCCGGCTAAAACACCCCATTTCCTGGCCTGCCTTGTAGTTAGGAAAGGTCATGTGGCTATATTCTGACCAGTGAGACAGAAGAGGAAGTGCCGAATGAGTCTTTCTTGAATGGTTCTCAGAAAGAGGATAAGTGGATAGTATGTGCCCTTTGACCCTTTCCCCGCTACTTAGGTTTCCTAGCATTTGTCTATGACGGCTGGAGCGCCAACAGCTATGTTGTACCTTGAAATGACCGTGTGTTAAAGATGGTGGGGCAGAAAGTTGGGTGGAGCCTGAGATGCTGATGCCCATGGGCCTCCACCAACAACCTGAAACTGTGCACCTTCAGACTTATTTTATATGAAATAAAAATGAAACCTTGTGTTTAAGTCATGATTATTTTTGTTTTCTTTCATATGCAGTTAATCCTAACGAATACACTGATTTCATCTCTTTATTCTCAGCAAAGTTTCAAATAAATCTCACTGCTGGGGATCTGACTTCTACATAAGTGAGGTTTTACTCTTCTTTATATTGCTGTATAAGAAGGTAGGGTTTTAGTTAGCAGCCGTCAGTAATGGGCTCACTCCTGAGTCTTCCTCTGGCTGAAATGTCCAGTGAATTTAGCATGAAAACCTTGATATTGGTGGAGTTTTCAAAAATAGATGTTTTCTACCACCACAATGATTAAAGGCATTCCTAACGACATCTACGCCTTAATGATAAAAAAAAAAGTCAGTTACATGTGTATTGAATTTAGAAAGATCTAACCATTAAAATTCTGAGTCTCGATGCCAGTCTGTTTTCCTATTTAAAAAAAATGAATCATGCAGGTTTCATCTCATACTCAGGTGAGACTTGAAGTGATAAAATGAAGTGAGTAAAAACTATTCCTCTTCTATGAGACACTTGACCCACAGGCTTGCTCACAGCAGAGCCACCGTTCTCTCTGAACCTGATCCATCTTTCTTGCAAATCGCTTTCTCTGCTTTATCAATCGGGGCAATGCATTCCCTACAATCTTCTTGATTTCCACACTGCTTTCCAGAGAGATCAAGAAAACTCCCCACTATCTCAATTCAAATCCCAGCTCTGACACACACTGCCTGTGTGACCTACAGAAAGGTACTTATGCTCTCAGTGTCTTGGCTTCCTCTCTCCAAAACATGGATAGAACTAGTAATCTAGCCCATCCATTGTTGGGAGCATTTGAGGTGTTAACAGGAAAAGCGCTCAGAGCAGAGTTTGGCTCATGGTGAATGCTCAATAAGCACGAGGTCTTGCAACTGTGCAAGAGAGAGAAGAGGCAGCTCAGGAGCCATGTGGAAGTCATGAAGAGGCTAAAAGAAGGGCAAAGACAATAAACTCAATATTACCTTATAGTATGTCTGGCCAGTCTTAAGAACCAAGGAAAGCAGGGATCAATTAGGGGGAGGAGGAGAGGGAAACTGCACCAAGGATATCACGCACATATTTACTCATATTCTTTTAAAAGCAGAGCAAGCGAAAGGGACCACAGATAAATCCCAACAGTGAGTACGCCCATGAGAACAAGTAGCACCACTCGTTTTACTCTGACAGTCCTGATGGTGGCAAGAGGGCAGGGAGCGGACGCATGATTGTCCGTGCCAGCAAATGGAGCCTTGTCCTTCCCTGGTTGGCCTTCCTGGGCTACCTGGAAGGTATCAACAACTTGCAAACTGATCACACTCTCTTGGACAATATGACTGATCCTGGAGCAAGGTACCAGAGAAGTGCCCACACAGTTTCAGGAGAGTCAGTTGGGAGTATACCTTTACAACTCCAGGTTCAATGATGTCACACCGAAAGCTTGAATTCAGCACGGTGACAGTATGTATACCATAGAAATCAGCCAATGCTACAAATGGAAGGACTTTTTTTCTCCTGGAGAGTCAGCTGCTAAACTGGTTGTAGTGTCTGTTATTCTGGCTTCACTCGAGGCAGAAGCCAGGACACTTGTTGCTGAGTAGGTGGTCAGGACCTAGAAGCATCTACGCAGTAGCAGGTCCTCACTATTGAGTGGTGAACCACAGAATCTCAGGGACACGAAGGAAATCAAAGGCTAAATGTCCCAGTGCCCACGTGCTGCCTGAATTTCCCCAATAACCACCATCTATAATGGCTCCCCAGCCTCTAGGTGAATAACTCCAGTGATGGTGAATCTCTAGTTACTGAAGCAGCCACTTTGACTTTTAGGCTAGGCTCACCTAGTTTTCAGAAATATCTTCCTTAGCCTGGAGTTACTGGTTGGAGCAACCAGCTTTTCTTCCTGAATTTCGCTCATACAGCTTCTCTTTGTGACATATGTGTTTACAAATGCACACATTTTACCTGAGCCTATGCCGAAAACGGCTTTTTTACCCATTGGCCAACACAAGATGTTCTTTCAAGACAGTATCACATTTGCTCCGAATAATTGCCTTGCCCACCTATAATCCTATTACTCAGACCTTCCTCCACCATCCCTTTTCCTCTTTCTCAAACATGACTGAATTATTTTTTTTCAACCATTTTTCCTCTCTTGTTTTATCCAGTTTCCTATCAAAACTTGGCTCTTTTTTTTTTTTGTTTGTATCTTTGACTATTACTTATAGTTACACCATCTAGTTTCTATCTTGATTAATGTACGTAATGTTTCCCTTCTCCGTCTTTTTTTCAAACAATGAACATTTATCAAGCAACCACTATAAGCCAAGAAATTGTGAAAGGCAAAGAACTACGAGATATGGGCTCTGCCTCAAGGAGCTACTATCTACTTGTTGAGTTTTACTCCCAGATTTCTGGTTGCCACTATGTCCCCAGTATCTCTCTCTTCCTACTGCTTGTACTAAATAGAGGGTTTTTTTTTTCCCTTTATGTATGCATGTTTGCCTTAAATGTCAGGGTCATCTATCACCTACCAATTCCTAACTTATTGTGTAACTTCTTACAGAACAAATCCCCAGTTTTAGTCCATTCTGACATAATCCTCCACTTCCATTTTACTACCATTTTTCTAAAGTGAAATTTCCCTTACTTTGAGATAAAAGCATCAACTTATCCTGCAAACCATCACGTAAGGAATCTGGCTTCACCCATTTGTGTATGTACCTATGTATCTAGCTACCTCTCCACCTTCTTATCTTCTTATAGGTACGGCTTGTTTTTTTTTTTTTTTAATGCCATGGCAATATGGAATGTAAAAATGTGATATAAAGAAGCAGCTTTGTACAAAAATACCCACTAATAAAGCTACCTCATCTAATATTATCTGCTTCTCAAGGGGTCAAAGCGTTTTAGCTCTGTCATCATATTTCGCCTACTCTAATCGATGGCCTGAGTACAGACAGAACTTCTCTCCATTGGCAGCTGATGTTTCAAGAGTTGAAAGAACTGAAAAGGTCACAGTTTATAACTGGCAGGCTCAGGTCTTGGGCTGCTAGTTTGAGCGGCACCCTTACTCCCAAGATCTGTGTTTACTTTCCGAGTTTCCTCCTTCTGTTCTTTCTAGAATTGGTCTGACTAACTCAGAAACCAATCCCATCTGGAGGCATGGTCCATGCTCGATGATAGCAATGTTTACAGGACCATAATAGGGAGAAATGGCTGGATTTCCTGAGCCTATTTCAAGCTAGGCTGGTGTGGCTGGTTCTGGACACATTCTTGAGAATAAGGAGGGAATAATTGGAAAATTTTAAGGTAGAGACCTATCCCAAGGTCCCACCACACAAAGGCATCTGAGCACTAAAAGGGGTTAAAGGTATATTAGACTGAATAAGAAATGGTTTCAAAAACCCAGGATGTGAAGCCATTAAGTTGGCAAAGGGGATAAGAAGTACAAGGCTAATTCAGCAAGACCTAAAAGAGGAGAAAACCACGGCCTTTTCTTTTTCTTTCAAGGCATTTTGTCTATTTTATCTCAGGACATGTATTAACCAAACAAACTTAGAATAGTTTGTTCCCTACTTCAGCCTGAAAGGTAACTCTGGAAGACTAAGTGATTACTGATATTAGAAAAAGGAAAAAAAGTAAACCTGTGAGAATACACTAGCACTACCTCATGAATCACAGTCATTCGGTTCCATAAAATGTGTTCTGCTCTTCTCTTCTTACTGTTTCAGGGTACCCTGCAGTACTGTACTTGCTTAGGGACATCCTGCTTATCACAACAAATTTATAACCACCATGTGTGGATTCTCATTCCCATTCTGACATTTTTTTGTTGTTGTTGTTAGCTTCTTCTACCTTTGTGCCCCCCTATCCATTCACCATCACTGAAGGGATAGTCTGTGCTTTTTTTTTTTTTTTTTTCAGATTTATTACCAAGGCAGGTCTTGCATTTCTCCCTGCTCTCTTTTCACATTCAAGTTTGGGGAATCAAAGGGGTGACCTGAGTCTCTTCCTTCAGTCCGAAAAGCAAACACACACATGACACACACAGCCTGCTCAGCCTGTCCAAGTCTACATCCCACTTAGGAGAAGTTCTGGATCTTAAATTTCCTGAGAAGTACTTGCATGTGAGGCAGCAATGATGTCTGAGAGTAAAGGATACTTGTGAATGCACTTCTTTGTCTGATTCTAGCTGCTCCCTGAAGAGAGCTGTTTACGTTCCCAAAATAAGCTCTTGTAGTTTTCTTTTTATTGTTAAGGGTGTACCCCAGCCCCAAAGGCCATTCGATGTAAAATAAATGCAGTTCTAATGACTATTGATTGGGAAATCCCAGCCTTCCATTTGGCTGCCAGCTACCTCCGGCAAGTCAGAAATAATCAATAGCAAAGTGGGCACCAGCTCCAACAACAGAGAATGTGTCTCCAGTCAACTGTGGCTGTGATGAGAGTGGTCCCTTGGATTTGGGGGAAGGAATCCTGATTTACGGTGCTTTTCGAAACACGTGACTTCCAAAAACTTGTGAAGCACTCTCAGAGAGAAGACCCGTCCCAAGGAGACACAGCAGTATCTCACGATAATTCCAGAACTGTGTCATAGCAGCAAAGTGTCCATGGCGGTGGTTGTCAAACCATGGAGTAGGCTCCTGGGGAAAGTGCTAGTACTCATAATGGCAAATCAGTCTGAATGGGCCGTCAATAAAGTATTATGATTACACCATACTTTGTAGAATCAAACACCCTGACTTGAACTCTCAACAACACCTCATAAACTGCAGGACCTTGGGCAGATTACTTTATTTCACTAGGCCCCAGTTTTCCATCTGGAAAATGGAATTGTCATTAGTACCTACCTCATAAAATCTTTTGAAGATGAAATTATCCATGTAAATCACTTAGCTATACTTGGCACTTAGGCAACACCCTACAAACATTAGCTGCTGCCTCAGTTGTTATCATTGATAGTAGTGGTAATACCAGCCAGCAGGTACTCTATGGCCAACTGGAGGCTTTGGCCACACTACGCCTTCTAGACTAATCCTGACAGGTGATGCCCAATCCAGTTTATGAATTCTAATTCATGATATATTTAACCCCAGAATCAAAGAATCAATAAAATACAAAGTGTTTGCCAGTTTCTTTTTTTCAAAACATAATTTGTTGTCAAGTTAGCTAACATACAGTGCATACACTGTGCTCTTGGGACTAGATTCCCATGATGCATCATGTACATACAACACCCAGTGCTCGTCGCAACAAGTGACCTCCTCAATGTCCATCACCCATTTTCCCCTCTCCCTTGCCCCCCATCAACCCTCAGTTTGTTCTCTGCATTTAAGAGTTTCTTATGTACAGATTTTTACTTAAAATATAGAAACCATGAAATTGTAAACCCAAATGTATAGCATTTTATTTATCCCTTTGAAATTTCCTCTTGTTGGATATGGCCTATCGTGACAATTAGAACTTTGACTTTTCATTTCCTATTCTTTCTGCCCCTCATTGTGGCAAACCAACTACAAATATAACCAATACACTCAATAATCAGCTAATGCTAGATAGAGTCCTCTGCACACATTTCCCGCCAAAGGATGATCTACACTCTGCTTCGACACTTCCAGTGACTAGAACTATGTTCCCACCCCACCCTCTGCTAGCTCAGTCTTTTGTTCCCTTTTAAAAGAACTTTTTAAAATATGAGAATAATTTTATATCAACAGAAAAGTTGAATACCCAAACCTTCTTTAGTCACTTGTATTCTAAGAACTGGTCAACAAATTCATATTGCCTTCTTGTGAATGTGTGAATGTCAGTAAATAGTTATCCTCTTTCCCTGCACGTGGGCAGAGAATTTTCGTTCCCATCCCACTAGTGTTGGGCTGTGCTATAGGAATTACTTTGTCCAAAGACCCATGAGTGGACATGACAGAAGCAGAAGTGTTTTAGTGCAATTGAAATTAGTGTCAGTGATCTGCCATGAGAAGTACATGATGTGATGATGTGTCAGTGATGATGTGATGATGAAAGATTTGAACCATACCCTCACCTAGAGTAAAATATAGCTTACCTAAATCCTGATACAAAACTACCCAACAGAGTCCAGCTTGGACCAGCCAAACCATGCTTATCTACAGACCCATGAGAAAGAAAGAAATGTTCCTTGATGAAAGCCACTGCGTTCGGGAGTAATTTGTCACTCAATATCTTCATGGCAAATCTGACTGATATACCCTCTTTTTTAAGCCAGAACATCATAAGCAATTGCTAGATTTCTTACTGAAACTGCAAAGTACAACCTCTATAACAGTCTTTTGAACTACCTCCTGTAATCATATCCCAATGGAAACTTAGTAGTTTAGTTTAACAATAATGGTCATGTAGCCCAGGGGTAGCACAATAGATTTCTCTCCACCCCCTGGGAATCTGATTTAATTGATCAGCAGTGGGGGTTAGGCATCAGCACTTTATAAAAGTCTCCGGGGTGGGGGGCGGGGTACAGCATACAGCCAGGATGGAGAACCATTGACTAGAAGGGATGTGGAGGCTGGGCTGTGTTTTTGGAAGGACCAAACTAAAGAAACGAGTAAAGACACCAAATCCCCATCAGACCATGTGGATGCCTGTGCAGTGGGACTGCAGGAGTCTGCCAAGTAGAGTTTCCATTATATGAAAAACAACAACACAACAATTATAAAACCTCATCTCTCACTCAGTAGGGGCAAAACAAAAGCTAAGGCCTGGGGCTGGTGACATCTGTAGATGTTGAGATGTTGAGCAATTATATTGATTTCCCTACAGGAAGATCAGTCAGAGTAGTAATGGTT
Source organism: Herpailurus yagouaroundi (assembly GCF_014898765.1). Taxonomy (NCBI): domain Eukaryota; kingdom Metazoa; phylum Chordata; class Mammalia; order Carnivora; family Felidae; genus Herpailurus; species Herpailurus yagouaroundi. The sequence goes on from NW_024412400.1 coordinate 16,222,730, forward strand.
GTGTGGGTAACGTGGGTGGATGAAGAAATCTGTTAGTCTAGAAAGTCTTTTTAAAGAATGCACCTTGGGATGTCTGTTTAATTATGTTGCCTCCAACTTTATAACCTGAGGGATTTTTGTTTCCTTTTTAAATAAACAACCCAGTTAACAAGTTTTTCCAACCATTTTAAACTCCTCTGGGCACACGTGGACTTGTCAGCTCTGGTTCCAGTAATCACTCTGCTCAAATAATGTTGATTAGAAACGTATAAAATCCAACATTAAGCCTTGACACGAACAGGATCTTCTATAGATGATAGAATGGCAAAGAAAACTGTCAGAAGGAAAGAACACAGTCATGGTTCATATCCAAATCTGCTATTGTAAGCTGAGTAATCTTGGGCAAATTAGTTTCTTTGCCTCCATTTCTTCATAGACATGAAACAAAGGGCAGAATTTTTTCACCAGAATTCTAGTGAGGATGCTAACCTAAGGCAAACTATTTTTCCTACAGGGTGGCAGGCAGGAGAAGGAAGGAAAATGGCGATAAGAAAGTAGATAAGGGCAGAGTCCTGAGGGGCTCTAGGAGAGTAAAGTAGCATGTGGGTGAAGGCAGGGTAGGTATCAGTATCTGCCTTGAAGAGGAAATTTACAGAAAGGAAGAGACATCTAGGGAGTGTTTGCACAATGTTGGCTGGTGATACCATCTCAAAGCTCATTCCTATCCCTTTCAAGAATGCCTAAAGATCCACATCACTTGTCATGGTTTCTAGAAGTGGATTTGAAAAGGTGGTAGACAGTGGTTGGCTCTAACATGACCATAGAATATAGGGTTATTGAGAAGATAAAAATGTAATATGTAGAGGGGTGCCAGGGCAGATCAGTCAGCTAAGCACCTGACACTTGATTTTGGCCCAGGTCATGATCTCCTGTTTCGTGAGTTTGAGCCCTGCATTGGGCTCCAAGCTGAAGGTACAGAACCTGCTTGAGATTCTTCCTCCCTCTCTCTCTGCCCCTCCCATGCTCACGGTCTGTCTCTCTCACAAAATAAATAAACATTTTAAAAAATGTAATATGTAGAAAACCATTTGTTCCAGCACATAGAAAGTATTGGATTATTAACATTATAAATTTATCCTATCTCTAAGGGCAGCTAATAGGCATCTACTTATTCCAAAAGCCCATGCCAACGCATGAAAGCATGCGTAATGGAACATGAAAAGTAATGGAACCTGAAAAACAAAAAAGGAAATGAAAGGTGGAGGCATTTTCTGGAGGCCTCAGCATCCAATTAAACCATTGACACAATTGTCTGGCTATTTCAGGCCAAAGCAAAGGTGGACAAAGTGAAGTTTTCAGGTTGTTAAAAGAATGCAATGCACAGGAGAAGACACATTTGTCATGTGCAGAACTTTAAGCCAAATGACAAGGGCAAGTCCATTTACTGCTAGAGTTTCCAAAACTGTTCATGACAGTTTAGTGAATGGGAGAGAAGAGCTGAAGCAGGTTAACTGGAAAGAAAGAAAGAAAAGAAAGAAAGAAAGAAAGAAAGAAAGAAAGAAAGAAAGAATCAATCTATGGCCTTCAAATCCCAAAGCAACAAAAAATACTTCCTAAAATAAATTCTGACAAAAACTCTCCCCTTTCAATTTGCCCTATTTGTATTTGCTCAACGAAAGTTTCTAGTGTCTCTGTCACGCGGAGGACGAATCACTCAGCTACACGTCTGGCAAGGCACTCAGCAGCACCCTGCTAGAGGCCAGCAGAATGCAGAGAAACCATGTGAGGCATGTAAAGGGCCAGTCCGGGGGAAGTGAGGCAGGTGGCAGGTGTGGAAATGAAGGATTCTCTCCCCACAGGCTCAAGAGACGAAAAGGTAGTGCTCAAATGTTGGCTTTAGAAATGCAAAGCATAACAGAAAACACTTCTTTAATCTAGCAAAAGCCTCCTTCACCTGCGCACAATTCAGTTTCCAGTTGCAAATCTCTGCCTCAAGTACTCGCTGCCAATCTGCAACCGTCTTCAACTGAATGGAGGACTATTTGCATTGACTAAAATCTCTAATAGTGTGAACGAATCACGTCAAATATAGCATAAATGAAATACGATTGTGTACCTAAGATGAAATTTCCCTTTGGAAACACTGGATTATCAGTTCCATGAATACTATTGCATGTGCCCTATGGGTGGTAGACCTATGATCTATTTTACCTTCAGCTAATTTTATCAGTAGGACAGGAAGTAGGAAGCTCAGGATGAGCTTCTGTTTATCCTTCTATTGTATTTCCATAATGTGTTCATGGGGGGGGGGGGAAGGTCTTTGGTTCATTAGAGCTGTGAGTATTCAGGAAAGTATTGGCAAGAGAGGTTCCTTTGTATGAAATAGAAGGAATATAGTCTACTCATGAAGACTCAGTGTATACTTCTTTCATCTCAAAAGGACTATAATGAAGATAAAATCTTCACATACTGAATCTCAGGGATAGAAGTAAGGTTCAGCATGTTGGATAAGTTCTTGTTTTCCAAGATAAGGTAATTTTAGCCACAATTCAGTCCAAACAGTGACCATTAGTGAAGTAATCATCTTTTCTTTTTCTAAGATTGAGACCTCTGGACTATGATTTCTCTCTCTCTCTCTCTCTCTCTCTCTCTCTGTGAATTTCTTCCAATGAAAAGTCTCACTAACTTATAACAATTAAATCACAATTCATATTGTATGAGCTAAACCATCTTAATAGTGAAGAATAAAATTTTATGAACTCAGGACAATCCCAGGACATCAGCATATGAAATGCAATTGATGAAAAGAAAAACAAAAAAGTATCCTTGAAGACAGTAAAGACCTTCTCACTTATGAAATAATATTTTTAAAATGTACTTGCTGCAGCATTTATTGGCCATTGTGAACATCTGACAATCCTATAGAGCTCAGTGGTCATCAACCTAGAGGGAATTCTTCCATTCTGCCTGCAATGGCTGCAATGGAATGTTTGGCAATCCTTGAAATACATCTGTCACAACCTAGGTGGGGTTAGCAGGGAGGTTGAGGAGCGCTACTGGCATCTAGTAGGTAAGGACCAGGGATTCTGCAGAACATCTAACAGTCATCTACATAAAAAAAAATTCTCTGGCCCCAAATGTCAATAGTGCCACTGTTGGGAAACACTGCTATAACTGGAGTCCTCAGGAATGCCAATACATAAATGAGGAATCAAACAAGATAGACCAAGAACTGAGAACAAGGGGTTGAAAAGGGTGTAGCCATGTTGGATTTTTAAGAATCTGGTCATGCCAGGAAGAAGAAAGGATAGTGAAACAGAAAAATGGAGTCAAAGATAAACCAATCTGTAACCAATGAAAGCCACATGACCTGGATTATATTTTCCTTTGGAAAGAGTTAAAGCAAAAAATTTAAATATATAACAGCATTCGACAATAAAGGGAACTCCTATCATTAGTGGGACAGAATTATATAGGAATTTCTGCAAAATGAGAAGCATATGGAATATAATTGATAGGAAGAGAAAACTACAACACAAAATAGGTTGGAATGGGACCCTAGAAAACTTTTCAAACAAGACAGTACCGGTAACCAAGGTATAGGGCAGTAGTGCCTAAACTTGGCTGAACATTTAAATCTGAACATCTTTCAAAGCTGCCAGTGCCCAAGCCACACCAGACAAATTAAATCTCTAGGGATGGAATGCAACATTAGCATTTTTGGAAGCTCCCTTGCTGATTCAAATGTGAAGAGAACTTTGAGAACCACCGGTGTAGAAGTAATCAAAGGATAATTATTGGCCATCAACTAAAGCAGTGCTTCTCAGACTTTCTCCTGCATATGAATCATTAGAGTATCATCCTAAATGCAGATTCTGAATTAGCAGGTCTTGAGATTCCATATTTCGAACCAGCTTCCACAGGACATCAATGTGGCTGGTCCACAAATCACTCTTAGAAGAGCAAGAAATTGAAGAGAAACAGGCTATTCCCATCACTCTATCCCTATTCCCCCTCCAATTCCCATAAATACAGAAATTACCTCTAGTATCAGTCCTCTGGTTAAAGCACTGAGGCCAGCTCTCTAAACTAAGTGGAAGTTAAGCCTGGAAGAAGCTCAAAGAAAAGGAAAGAAGACCTCACGGTCACACCCGGCCTATTCAACAAACAGTGGGAAACAAGAAAGAAAAGGCAACTGAACTCAGGAGTTGAGGGTATTTGGGGCACAGTTTCCACAGAAAGTAAAACAAGGATTTAGATTACAATGAAAATATTTTTGGCAGTGACCTTAATTACTAATTATAGTGAAATCTTATAACTAAATGTTAAGCAGCCACCAAAAACTATATTATGGAAGAATGATTAATGATCTAGAAAGAAGTTCATGAGGTAACTTTAATTTTAAAATATCTAACAGAGTGGGTAGAAGAGGAAAAGTAAATAAGCAAGTGAGCAAGGTATCAATGGGGGGGGGGGGGCCGGGCCGGGTAGCTATCATTCTCTCTAGGAAAGAGGTGGTGGAATTGTAGGTGATTTTTATTTTTTTCTTAGTAGAAACAAGATAATAGGAATACCTCTCTCTTCCTCCAAACAAAATGTTTAGAGGTCTCAGACTCTACTTTAATCCTACTCTCAATTTCCAGGGGATAATCGAGCTGCCCTTTACAGCTTTCTCAAGTCGCTGGGCCTCTGCTACAACCAACACCCACAGTCATCAACAGCTGATGGTGCCACCCCAGCCACCATACTGTTAATTGAATCTCTGGTACTATTGATAAGCTCTTGTAACTCTGGGCTCCAATACCACCCAAGAGTTCCCCCAGCTCAACCTACAATCATAGTTCTTTCTTCCCAGGGCAAAGAAGTTTGATTCTGAGTGTGGCAGCCACTTGAGGCTAACACTAGATCAGAAAATACTGTAAATAATGGTAACATGAATAAGCTTCACTCACCTGCTCTGGTTTCATGTCTCAAAATGGTACCCATGCTATATCACCTTCCCTCTCAAAGGTCTCAACACTAACTTATATGGTCCAATTATAAGCCCCCACATTCCTTTTATAATCCCTGCATTGGCACGGTTGGAGAGAGAGATTTAAATGGATAACCTGGTGATCTACCTTGACTTCCCAGGATTCCTGATGTCGATCCATTGATTATGTTCCTTTTCACAACCCACACATTGACCTGGACAAGTTGGTTTTTAGAGAAGGTTGTGGCCTAGTACCTCACTGATGAGTATATTAAGGTAACAGGAATTTTGTTTTTTAAAAAGTTAATCCAGAAGACTACTAGTAAACAGCATTTAGAGAATCGGTTACAAGTGATGGCTACACCATGGGTCCAATTACAATAACATTTAGAAATTGTAACATCACTTTCATATAGAAAGAAAAATCGGTCACAGTATTTCAAGCTCCCGCATTATCGACATGGTATTTCAAGTCTCTGGCTAAAGATTCACGGGTGGTTGCTTCTATTAGACCATTAATCATTGTGCTTCATTATGGACAACCTCAGGTTTGAAGTTATTAACTCTTTAACCCTTCTTTGTAATTAGATCAGCATAGTTTTCTGTTAAAAGGGAACAAATCAATAAGTCAGCTGAAGGAAATATCTCTTGCCTCAGGCAACATATGATTAGTCTGTTAGCCTCCAATATCTTTAAAGTAAATAGTTTGAAGTTTACTGTCAAATTAAAATTCTTCTGATTTGTTAAGCATCTACTATATGTCTATTCCTAATGCCATAGAGTAATTATAATTCAGCTATTTGTTTAGCCATATATATATATATATATATATATATATACACATACACACACACATATATACATATATACATATTTCCATTTAGGTCCCTTTCTTATTAAAACTGAACAAGCAGCTGTATACTAAAAAGAAAAAAAGAAAAAAACTATCATTAATAGAAGATAAAAACAGAGAAGTAGAGGAACAAAAACCAAAAAAATCATCTTCAACAAAGCAACTTACCTGCTGTCTATTACATTAATTTATCTTCCTAAAATTTCATCAGGAACACACTCAAAAAATGCAGCTAATTAAAGACAAACCATGATTATGGAAATCATTAAGGGAAGTAACGTGAAACAGAAGAGGCTGATAACTAAAAAAGGAGATCTAGAAACTAACAAGATTCAGTGGCCCCCTAAAATGTAAGTTCCTTGATGGTAAAAACTTGCCTCTCATTCACCACTGTATCTTCAACCCCTAAAAGAGTGCCTGGCACATGGTGGGTCCCTGATAAATATTTGCTGCATAACTCACTGTTTGGAGTAGCCTGTGCAAGAGAAAACAATGCATATTAAAGACTTAAATATTTCAGTTGCTAAAAATGATGTTCTGTAGCAGAGCAGAAAGATTCTGCAAATGCCATCACTACATATATGATATGTCCTCTAGAGCTAGATAGAGTCTCTTCCAACTTGATATTCATCAAGTAACTTTTTCATTGCAAAAGTCACTTCCAGAAGTGGAACACAGTAAAGAAAACCTGAGTGCTCCTTTATTAAAATTATGTATGCCCATTTGTCAATTAACATTTACATTCAGTTTCACAAATCAATCTCCTATGGCTTTGGCTGTATTGATAGATTTCCCAAAGCTTTTACAAGCCTTTGGTGAATTTATAGCTTTGAATTTCTAATTGTTAAAGTCAAAAGCTACACTCTACCAGGTACTCACCAAAGGACAGATACTCTATTAGAACCCTATCCGAAGTATCTATCCAGACACTTTCCCATTTCAAAACAATGACTAATTCCAGACACCAAGGGCCTGGACCAACAGCCAACATAAAGAAGAAATCTGTGCAGTGTTCACAGTATGCTCCAGCAGGAAAGAACCATAGCTTGGTTTGGGAAAAGGCTGGATTTTAGACTATTCCTGACTCTATACTATTAGACATATTGCTAAAACTCTTGCTTGCTCAGATTTTTCATAAGTAAAATACCTACATTGGCTATCTCTATTTTTCAGGGATAGGGTTTGGGAATGAGGGGAAAGAATCACCAATATGTGGTACAAGGGGACAGTAACAATAAAAAATAAAGCATTTTCTCCCAGGTTTTCTTGTTAAGCAAAACTCAATATATCTCAAGATAGAGCCTCTGTCCTCTTCCCCATCTCTAAAACCCTAGCTTATCTTCCAAACTAATCTATTTCATTCAATGGTGGATGTCATTATTCTTCAATCTAATAGACACATATTTTTAAGGGTGTCTTTTATCCTCCCTTCTCCTTTATACACCAAATCAATTCATCATGACTTCCTATCAATTATTCAAAATAACCCATCTCTATCTTTCCTTATCGCCTCTGCCAGTGTCCCAACCTAAGGCTTCATCAAGACATGCCTGAGCACAGAATATAACCTAATAATAGATCACATAACTTACTGCTTTTATTCATTCATGTAATATAAATGCCCCAATTTGTTATTTTATATTTTTGTCTTGCTGCCTCCATTATAAAACCTATTTATTTGGGATTAGGATCTGGTAATCATGAAGAACTAGGGTTAGTTAGTTCAAACAGGATGTGATTATATTTAGATAACATTTGGGGGGAGGGTGGCTATTACAGAATCTACCTTTCTAAGCCAATAGTCTCATATCTACCTAATATAGAGTTTTGCCCTCTTTTCAAGCACTGTTTTAGTCATCTAGTGCTTCAAAATCCTGGAGTTGAAACATCCACTTCCAAGATAAACCCTTCCCTCACAAGGCTGTTGAGAGAAGGACTCAGTTATGCCCTCACTTGGGAAGCTCACTTGCTGCTTGAAGATCCTCACAGCATGGTGCTGGCTTCTACCGGGGTGAACAATCCAAGGACAAACAAGGCCAAAGATAGAATGTCTTTTATGATCTGTCTTTGGAAGTGACACATCATCATCCCATTGGTTCTACAGGTCAGTGTCACTTAATGTGGAAGGGGATTACACAATAGTGGGAATACCAGGAGGCAAGGATTATTGAAGGCCATCTTGGAGAACAGGTACAAAATTAACAACTAACTTTCATATGCATGTGTGTTGTTGTGATCAAACACTTCTGTGGGTCACTATTTCATTCTACAACTTCCAAGATTACAAATGTATCCTTATTTAGAAGAGGAACTTCTAGATTGGAATTTAGGAAGACGTTGACCTAAAGCTTTATATGTAGAAACACAGTAATAAAAATGGGACAAACTGCCTATACTCAATAATTCTAAACAACCAATTCTACAACCAATTTTCCCCTTGGGCCCAAATGTTTATATTTATATTTACACACCTCTCATTTTGTTTCTCATATGAGTGGGGTGAGGAGAATAAAGACACTCATCATTGTGGGTTCTGGTTTCAGGTCGCTACTGGAGTTTTGAGAACTTAGGTGAAAAGCACATCCCACTTCAGCTTTGATAACCTCTTCTTTGCCACTTAAAGTGTGGCCCAAAGACCAGAAGTACCATCATCACTTAGGAATTTATTAAAATTGCAAACTGGTGGGCTTTCACTTCAGACCCACTGAATCAGGATATGTGTGTGTGTGTGTGTGTGTGTGTGTGTGTGTGTGTGTGTGTTTTAACAAGATGCTCAGGGACTTGTGTAGGGAGTGCTTATCCAGGAACCGCTTCACAGACCGTGAAAGCTGTTATGTCAAATTTTCGCCTCTCTGCAGAAAAACACCTATCAGGATTCTCTACATAGCAGATGCCTCAGAACACTGCTGATGGAGTGACATCATTATGACTTCCCCTGCTGGGCAGCCTTTCTCTCTGCTTTTCTCAGTGAAAAAGCAATAATGCATTACCAGTTACCTCTGTAAAATGCAAATGTGCACATAAATAGAGCAGAATGTGGGAAACATTTTTTTTTTCATTTTTGTTGTGCTTTCTTCTAATGTACTAAGTACAAAGGCATTAGGCTTACAATTAATGCCATGATGAAAATCTTCCCACTTTTCAAAAGATTGAAATTCTCATTGGATAATACAGATTTCCCAACTCCCACAATGAACTTGGGCAAACTGTACCTTCATTTTTTGAGTCCCAGTTGCCCCTGAGTAAAATATGGCTCATAAGAATAACTCATAAAGTTTTTCTTTTTGACTTTTTTGCACATTTACAGTCAGTAAAACGTACATGTTTTAAGTGGACAACATGATGAGTTTTAACAAACACATATATACCTGTGTAATCACCGCATCAGTTAAAATATAGAACATGTCCACCACCCACAAATTTCCCTTAGCCCCCTTTCAGTCAATTCTACCTTCTAGAAAGGATAGATGGTGAGGAGTTTTATAGATAATTTTATAGATAATATTCAGGAAATTAGAGCTGGAAAGAGACTATTTTAGAGTCAAAAGAACTAAAATTTGCCTAAGTTCTTATAGCTAGCAAGCGGCAGAGTGGGAAACTGACTCCAGGATAGCGAGTCTCCCATAGTTCTCTTTTCTGCCAGTTAAGATAAAATGTGGAAGGGTAGATACATGTTACTGTCATCACCATATATTATTGTTGCCTAATGTTGAGCTTTATATAGATGGAATTATTCCATTTGTGGCCTTTGATTCTGGCACCCGTCACTCAACATAATGGTTCTGGGATCCATGCACTTTGTTGCACATGTGAGCAGTACCCACAGGGCTGTGTTGACACTTAAACGAGATATATGGAAAAGTACATGTTTCCATACTTTTAAATCTGAAAATCAAATGACGGCATTTGGATGCCCTAAGATTTCCATCTTCCCAGATACTAGGAATTAGGACGTAAAAGGTGATCTTCCACTGGATAACCTCATTCTAATTATGCTGCCTTTACTCAGATTTGCTAATATGTTCCTGAGAGTACTACTGCAAATAAAATGGACTGAACTCTTCTTCTTCAATCAGAACACGATAATGATAATCTTACAGGTGTTCCTTTGGCCTGGGGAAGATGCCTGACATTGATAACCACCAGGTCCAATGGGAATTTTCCTGGAAAGCAATAAGCACCTGGATAAATCTCCTCTGTCCATTCACTGTCACTATGGCAACAGGTAATTATAACTGCCCTGAATGAGAATGTCTCTCTCTACCAATATAATACAGCTATGCTACTTCAAAACCATTCGTTTTCAACAGGACCGCTCAGCATAGACTGACAGAAGAATTATGTCTCAGCCACAGTAACGATGAAAAGTAATTATGTGAGTCTTAACCAACACTTCGACATTGAGATGAAGTTCTGTCTATGAGATCACTAAACTGTGATCCAGCAGGAAACAAGAATAATTGTCCTGGCCAAGATTCCATGGCCAAAGTGAAGCAGATAATTGAGGAAATTATTTGGCAGATTCAAAGCAAAAAGCATACTAGAGTAATACCACTGTTCAACACTAAAGGTGCTCTCACGGAAGATAACCATAATTATGTGTCACTGTGGCAACAGTACTTAAACACTTCTTCCCCACTGGTCTTACATTCGAGTATTTATGAGAATACTTACTTTCTGATAGTTTCTAACGTTGAATGGTCACTTCAAACCAGTTTTAGGGATGATTTTAGGTACACAAAGATGAAAATCTAGTGCCTTTATCATTTGTATATTTTTCAACTTCTAATTGAGTCTAAAGAAAACTGGCAATATATTATCCTTGATGGCCAAGGCCATATGTTCAAAGGAAGGTCTCTTGCGATATGTCTCACAGTTAATATTTTGGATGGCTAGGTTGGATCTGGTAGTATTAAGGTTCAATGTATTAAAGGGGATTCTTGCAATAATAAGTTATAAAATTCATTTCAAACTGCCATCCACCATGAAAAGTATAGACGTAGGTGCTGCTGGGTGCTAATCAAGTGTTTTGATCTGTGCTTCAATATGTGATCACAAATTTGTCTCCTTCCCGTGATGGCTTTACTCCCCCTGGCCCCGACATTTTTGTTAACATGTAATTGATACATAATATTGTATAAGTTTTAAGTGTACAATGTGATGATTAGATTTGTATATATTGCAAAGTAATCACCACAATAAGATTAGCTAACACATCTGTCATCTCACAAAATTATCCATTTTATGTGTGAATAAGAACTTTTAAGATTTACTATAGTCAGGTACACAATACAGTATTGTTTGTGATGGCTTTATTTTCAGGGTGAATCTCTCTCTAAGTGGCAAAGACAGAAACAGCAGACCTGCTCTTGCTTTCTTTTAACTCAGCAACCCCCGTGGAATATTAGAACCTATTGTTGATGGTTACAGCAAGAGTCTCAGGATAATCCAGGTGGTCCCAGTAGGCCACACATCCACCCAGAAGGAAAAGTGGGAGACTATTACTATTTATGTTCACCTGAAACACACCCAATGAAGCTTAACTTTACAAATTCATCTCAAAGAGGACTATAACATAGAGTCATTGTGTTTAGTGAGGTATTACTAATAAAATACATAATAATAATCCACAAGCAGTTACGATATGCCCACAGCCCAGTGTTAATTTTTTCTTTTCTTAAGTTAAAAAAGAAATGAATGATAACTTCTGACTCCTAGCATATGAGAGTTTTCGACCTGGTGGGGAGTCAGGAGTTAAAATAAATATGAAATTAGAAAATATAAGACAATATGCAATCCTACGCCATATTGGAGAACTCAGATTACGATAGGTATGGGAATTTATTGAAGTCAGTGGTAAGATATATTTCCTATTATCCCAGCAATTCTACTCCCAGGAGTTACTCAAGAGTAATAGATTCACAAAAAGACTGTCAGATTTATTTGTGGAACAGGAGATAAATGGATAAATAAGTTATGGTATATCCATACAATGGAATATCACTTTATGATAAAGAAGAGAATGGGGGTACCTGAGTGGCTCAGTCAGTAAGCGACAGACTCTTGATTTCAGCTTAGGTCATGATCTCGTGGTCTGTGAGTTCAAGCCCCACAGTGGGCTCTGTGCTGACAGTGCAGAGCCTGTTTGGGATTCTGTCTCCCCTCTCTCTGCCTCACCCACGCTTGCTCTCTCTCTCTCTCTCTCTCTCTCAAAATAAATAAAAATAAACTTAAAAAAAAAGAAGAGAATGATTTACTAACATGGATGAATACCAAAAACACATTATTCTTAGATAAAGAAACAAGGCAAAAACACAACCTACCATATGATTCCCTTTAAATGAGATACTAGGACAGGCAATAACAGAAACGGAAAACTGTTCAGTGGTTACCTGAAGTCAAGAGTGAGGAATTAACCTCAGAGACATGAGGAAATATTTGGAATGAAAAAAATATTTGCTTACATGGGTATAAATAGATGTATAAACTCATCAAACTGTACACTCAAAATAAGGGCATTAACTTATTTAAATTATGCTTTTCAACAAGTTGATTTAGGGCCAGTGTTCGTAATAAAGGAGGCAGTAGATAAAGATTTTATTATCAAAAATAGTCATCGGGGCACCTGGGTGGCTCAGTCAGTTGAGTGTCCGACTTTGGCTCAGGTCACGGTCTCAGGATCGGTGAGTTCAAGCCTCACATTGGGCTCATTACTGTCAGTGCAGAGCCCATGTCAGAGCCTCTGCACCCCCCTCTCTGCCCCTCCCCTGCTCGTGCCCTCTCCCTCTCAAAACTAAATAAACATTTAAAAAAAATTCATAAATTATATACTGAGAGAGAGAGAGAGAGAGAGAGAGAGAGAGAGATGATTACATTGCCTAACAATGTGATGAGAACCTGGTCCCTGGCTCCAAACCCATCCGCTTCTACATGCTGTCTCCACTGTCAGCTGACAGGGTGGTGATCCCATCTCCAACACCTGAAAAACTGACTACTTACCACCTTGGAATATTAAAATATATTAAGTGTTGGGGCGCCTGGGTGGCGCAGTCGGTTAAGCGTCCGACTTCAGCCAGGTCACGATCTCGCGGTCCGTGAGTTCGAGCCCCGCGTCGGGCTCTGGGCTGATGGCTCAGAGCCTGGAGCCTGTTTCCGATTCTGTGTCTCCCTCTCTCTCTGCCCCTAGCCCGTTCATGCTCTGTCTCTCTCTGTCCCAAAAATAAATAAACGTTGAAAAAAAAATTTTTTTTAATATATTAAGTGTGAAGATAAAATGAAATCAAAAGGATCTGAAGGAAAAGAATAAAATCTATCCAAAGCATTAAAACGATAGAATAAGGAATATAATAAAGAATAGAGAACTATGGATGCATGGATAGATAGATAGATAAAAGATGGATTACTTTTAACTTTGGCAAGAGATTTTGTCAAGAGTAAGGAGGCAATCCTGTGTAATGAAGTACTATAGGAATTTACATACTTCAATGGGAATTCTTTATTCAGAAAAATAAGGAAAAGGGGGGCTTTCAGCACGTTGACCACAGAAATTGTCCATGTTATAACTGGGCCATGTGAGCCAAAGATATTCACAAAGATTAAATGATTCATTTCCTACTCCTCTTACCATGATTATAATAATATCATAGCTGAGATAAACAATTAGTAACTATCTAATGCAGAGTGAGGTATAGAGGGGTCGTCTTGAGTTTGTAAATCTTTTAAAAGAAAGTATACTGAGCCTGCATTGGGGGAATGACCTAGGTACCACCTGATCTGCAACATCTACAGATAACTTGGTCATTCAATGTAAGTAAATTAAATGCTTTCTATGTACCAGTCACGAAATTCCCTATTAAGGGGACCAGCAGCTTTAGGACCACCAGTAAGCTGATTAGAAATGCAGACTCCCACTTAAGCGACCGACTTTGGCTCTAGTCACGATCTCACAGCTCGCGAGTTCGATCGCCGCGTCGGGCTCTGTGCTGACAGCTCAGAGCCTGGAGCCTGCTTCAGATCCGGTGTTTCCCTCTCTCTCTACCCCTCCCGCACTCACACTCTGTCACTCCTTCAAAAGTAAATAAACATTAAGAAAAAAAGAAATGCAGACTCCACCCAATATTTGCTGAATCAGGATTTGCATTTTAACAAGATCCCCAGGTGATTCTTGTGCATACCGAAGTTTGAGACCAAAAAGCCTGCTTCCTTGCTTCATGAAAGGAAATCTAGGACAAGAAGAAAGGGAAGCTTATTCTGGTGGTGCGGAGACTTAGGCTTGGAATTGCTAACTCAGAAACTCCAGTAGCCTTAGGCTACCATCAAGAGCCCACTAAAAGGCACAGAAAAGTCAGGAGCAATAACACAGGTAATGGTAGTCAGGAAGTCAGAAGAACGATATATGCCAAAATGTTCTGCCTCAGTAGTATTCAGAGACTTGCATATTTTAGCAACATGAAAATGTTACTTCTTCCCATTGGACTGAAAAAATTTTAAAGAATGTTATTAACTCTTAGTAAAACTAAAGGAAAATGCAACTTTCATTTACATTGCTGATGAAGCTGGAGAGCATTCATTCATTCATTCATTTTGAAGAGCATCCTGGCATTAGCTACTAAATGAACAATGGGTACCTCCTATGACCAAGCCATTGCGCCTCAATATCTACCCAGGGAAACCCTTGCATTCATGCCCAAGGAGAGTTACTTAAGGCTTGTTGCATGAGGCTACTACAGCATTGTTAAAAATAAGAAGATATTTGACATCCAAATGACATCCGAAAGAAGCATGTTTAAAACAAAATGTGGTATTTCTGTAGTCTGAAACACTAAAATATCTGTTAATAGAATAAGTATATAGATTCACATAGGAAGATTTCTAAGACATATCACCAAATTAACAAATACAGTTGAAGAATAATATATAAGATATGATATAACTCCTTTCTTTCTTTCTTTCTTTCTTTCTTTCTTTCTTTCTTTCTTTCGAGAGGGAACAGGGGAGGGGCAGAGACAGGAAAAGAGAATCCCAAGCAGGCTCCACACTGTCAGCACAGAGCCCGGAGGAGGACTAATCCCATGAACTACAAGATCAGCACCTGAGCCACAATCAAGAGTCAGACACTTAACTGACTGAGCCATTCAGGTGGCCTGAAATAATTTCTTTTTTTAAAGAAAAAACATATACAAAAAACTTCACATTTATATAGGTGGAATTATGTACATCATACATATATGTTGGGCAAACACATAGACAAAGCACATGCACAAAATCTTTTAGAGTTGTTATCTCTGGAGAGAAAGCTGGATCAGCATATAATGGTATAGAGGAATTTTACATGTGTGTATTTGTATATTATTTTATTTTTGTTAGTATATATAATAGTAAATGAACGACAATAACCTTAAGGAGAAATATTTATATAAACCTAATGTGTTACTTTGTATTTTTCACTGAAACATCTGTAGAAAATAGTATTTTTCTCTGGAACTGACGCTTAAATTCAATGTGAAGAATACAGTCCATAGAATTAACATCCTTTTATGGGATGGGTTTTCTAACTGGAAGGATGCTTTAGCATCTTTAATAAAAATTAAAATTCTTGAAAAATGTTTCACTATAAAAATGCTGGCATCTGCAGAGTGCTTTGCAATCAGTTATTGGTTATTTCCTTCCCAAAAAGACTAATAAAACACTTTGAGTAATATGCAAGACTAACTTTTCTCAGAAATTTTAACATTTCCCAGAAAATATGACATTGGCATAAGTTACCATGGGATAAAATTCTGTTAAGTATGATTCTATTTATACTTCCAGTTACTACACCCATCTCCAATATATACCTGGGTCCACATGACCTGCTTTCTTTCCTGTTTTACACATATAACCTTGTTTAGTTCTTACTGCAACTCTCTGATGTGCCTATTATTATCCCCATTTATATATAAGAAGCAGAGCTCATCAGGTTAAATGGTTGCTCAAAACCAGGTTTTGTATACCAAACATCCCAAATAGTTTCCAAATTAGTTATGCCCATGATATACTCCCACTAACAGTTCATGAGCATTTCACTTATTCTACATCCTCACCAAGACTTTGAATTGTTTTCATTTTTAAAATATTATTGTGGGTGTATAGTGGCTTCACATTGTGGTTTTAGTTTTCATGTCTCCAGGTCCTAATGAAATTGAACACCTTCTCATATGTTTATTGGCCATTTGAATATCACCTCTTGTTAACTGCCTGTTCAAATCCTTTGCCCTTTTTCTATTATTGTTGTAACTGGTTATTTTATCTGGGGAAGACCTGGGACTCAGATTCCCCAAAAAGTGTCCATTAGCAACATCCCTTCCCTAATTAATCATGCACCAACACTAATTTACAAAGTGCCTGCATCTCCTACAAGATTTGAACCCTGGGAATTTCAAGAAAAAAAAAAAAACCCTGCCCTCAAAAAGCCCAATAAAATAAACAGAAACAAACAAAATTTAAAACTCACTAAAAATGCAATCCATTTTATTTTTTTTTTCTTTTGGTACTTTCCTCTTATTGTTATGGGAGACAAATAACTTTATTAGGAAATTTGCTTGACTTCCTAATGCTTGAAAAACACCATGTCAATGAGTGGCGCAAAGTCTCAAGGCTTTGATTTTGTTTTGTTTTGTTTTGTTTTCAAGATGGTTCTTAACTTTAATTAAACTTAAATTTAATTAACTTTAGTTATGGTTCTTAACTTTAATATTCTAGAGCATGGGGTGCCTGGGTGGCTCAGTCGGTTAAGCGTCCGACTTCGGCTCAGGTCATGATCTCACAGTCCCTGAGTTCGAGCCCCGCGTTGGGCTCTGTGCTGACAGCTCAGAGCCTGGAGCCTGCTTCAGATTCTGTGTCTCCCTCTCTCTGACCTTCCTCCGTTCATGCTCTGTCTTTCTCTGTCTCAAAAATAAATAAAAATGTAAAAAAAAAACCCTTAATATTCTAGAGCATAATTTCTCAGCAATCCAGACTCCTAAGTGTTTTCAAACATACTACTTTAAAGATCCCAAATTAACCAAAATTAATATAACAAATAATGAAACCGCACATCCTAATGAGAGGATTACAAGAAAGAGTATGGAGATGAACAAGACAAAAATATTCTAAAACAATTTACTAAGGGCAATGAAGATCCACAAGCCCTTTGTTAGACTTTTGTATTTAAGAGTTTGTCCTTCTAGAAGCACAGGAAAGAGTAGCCTTGAGAAATTCAAGGAATACTTGCTTGCCCATTGAAGAAGCCAAAATCTATCTACTGATGGTTCTTTCAGTTTTTTCTTTAAAAAAACGCCCCAATTCTTTTCAAAGAGCCATTAGCATCAACTCTTGTCTCTCTGTTGAGTATTAGAAAGGCATTTACACTTAAGTCATAAACTTTCAATAAACTTCTTTTTCTCACTCGGATCTGCATTGTTTTGCTCTGCGTATGACTGGAAGAAATGACTTAAAGACATTATCAAAGCCTGAAGAAAATGTTCATTAGTACACGGGTACTAGTGTTATACTAGTCATTTTATTCTCAGCTTGAGTATTTTATTTTATTGTATTAAAAGTTTATTTATTTATTTTGTGAGAGAGAGAGCGAGCTTGCTCGTGCACATGAGCAAGCGGGAGGGGGGCAGAGAGAGATGTAGAGAGAATCACAAGCAGACTCCCTGCTGTTAGAGCAGAGCCCTACACAGGGCTTGATCTCACGAACCATGAGATCATGACTTGAGCAGAAATGAAGAGTTTGACACTTGACCTACTCAGTCACCCAGGCGCCCCTCAGTTTGAGTACTTTAAACTAGTTTACGCAGAACTACTTTTTGCTTCCCCAAAGAGTTTTCCTAATTAAAGCTTTCTGGGGAAAGAGGCCCTTCTTTGACACAATTCAGTATTATAGGAAACATTGGTGTCACCTTGATTCTCATAAATGGTAAGAAAGATGAGCTGAGATAAAAGTAAGTAATTAGGGCTCAGAACGAGGTTTCTTCATCTTTATCTCAGCTCCAACTAGAAGTACAGACACATGGTTACTGAAATAAGCTACTGTTAAACTAACATCCTATCTTTTCTCCTGGTTGGCATTTAGGTAATTTTCCTTATCTTATTTTTATACAAAGGTATAACATCACATAATATAGAGTTTCAAACACTTGGTTTCCAAAAGCTCTCAAATAAAAGAATGAACCTATTTCTACTGGAAACTAGAAACCAATCATTTTGTAGAAAGCAAATTATTCAATCTGTCTGATTTCAGCTTCACGAGATACCGTAACAAGTCTCAAATCTCTAAACACAATGTCAAGTTAAAACAAAGGCAATTAGTCTGGGTCTAGACCTATTTTATGCCTAAATTTCCAATTCCAAAAGGTGAGGCCCAAGAATAGAGACATGTCTATTGTGTTCTCTTCGATTTTTGTTAGTTTGTTTGCTGGAGAATAACTTTGACAAGTCTAAGCAGGGAATGCCCTCTCAAGTAGAAATCAAAGATAATTTATATCAGGGAATGAACTCTGGTTCCAGCAGTCCTTAAAGCTGGGTGGTCTTTGCAAAGACACTTCATGTTGCTGGGCTTCAGTTTTAGCATCTACAAAACTAAACCTCTGAACTCTATAATTCCTCTGGTCCCTTCCAGCGCTGATTTTCTGTGACAACACTTAAAAATCCCCTTAAGCTAAAATAATTTACATTTCAGTACTTATCCTATAAAAGGCCAATCGGTACCGTCTTAACTAATATAACCAAGAAAAAATGGTGGCAGTCTGGTGAGTAATCATGATAGTAAGCGTTTTAGATCTGAACCAGGCTGCACAATTTACAACGAGCTTTCAGGCTTATCATGTCAGTGTTGTTTCTTAGCTCCCTAAGACTGCACAGTTAGCAAGTAATGAGTCCAGAACATATCATTTGGTTCAAGAGGCAGGGTGTTCTAAATGCATAGAAAAAAAAGATCAGACTTGGGGTTACCGGAAGCGGAGGTGAGGAAGGGGGAATCGGAGGAAGGTGGCCAAAAGGCACAAACTTCCAGTTACAAGATAAAGAAGTAGTAGGGATGAAATGGACACATGACGACATAGCTAACACCTCTATAATGACATACAGGGAAGTTGTTAAGCGGGACAATCCTAAGAGCTCTCATCGCATGGAGCATTTTTTTTCCCTTTTTTCCCCTTTTTCCTCTCTTTTGTTTTTACTGTATCTGTAAGAGGAGATGGATGTTAACTGAACATAGTGTAATCATTTCACAATGTATGTACATGGAACCATCATGCTTTAAGCTTATACAGGGATGTGTCAATTCTTCACAAAAAGTGGGGCGGGGCAGGGGGGAGAAACAGGATGTGATCCATATTCTGCTATCTCTGTGGTCACTGGTCACTTTGAAGGAGGAGTGTGTAGAATCAGCTATCAACGTCGAACTTTGACATTAAAGTAAGGGTTTTTTTCATACTTTTTAAAAAATTTGTAAATTCTAATTTTAATTGTTGATTTTTTAATTATAACCGAATAAGAACCCCCCTCCTCTCTGTTTTATTATACTGCCAGGGAGACCCAAATGATATGATGGCCAAAGAATGAGCTCAAGAACCTGTCATACTTCACATCAGCTGTTTGCTATGAATGTGGTTGGGTAGTTACATGAGCTCTTTGTGTACGGAGAATAATTATTCGCCTCAAAGGAACTGAAGAAATTTGTGCATGTGAATGTGTGTGCATTGCAGAGCTGGTATATATTAGGCAGTCACTGTATGTGAGAGAGACAGAGAGAGACAGAGCGTGAGCAGGGGAGGGGCAGAGAGAGAGGGAGACACAGAATCCGAAGTAGGTCCAGGTTCTGAGCTGGCAGCACAGAGCCCGATATGGGGCTTGGACCCATGAACTGCGAGATCATGACTTGAGCCAAAGTCGGATGCTTCACTGACTGAACCACCCAGGCACCCCAGAATTTCAACATTGAAATGCCCCAAATCTCTGAGAGGAAGAACGCATAAACCCAGGTCTAAATCTAGGTCCATCTTTACTAACTGGATGGCCTTGAGGAAGTTATATAAGCCCTTTGAATGTCAGTCTCGTATATAAAGAGTGTGTGTGTGTGTGTGTGTGTGTGTGTGTGTGTGTGTGTGTGTGTACCACCTACCATAAATATTTATTCTGAAGATTATAGTCTATTCTGCCTCAATGCTTATTTTTATAATGGGAATGATCTGATATATGATTATTAAGTAGAGGAATTATGCCAGGATAATTCAGAAGTCAGGTTGTTTTCCGGAATTTTTTTCTGATCACGTGCTGTTTTGCACCCTGTAACCATAGCTATATGCCAAATCCACCCACACAACTAACAGCAAGCCTCACAGGGATACCGTAGTGTACATCATGCACATTTACCCCCATATTCTGCCTCCTGGCTTAGTTTATCCAAGTTCTCTGCTCCAAAGGTGTTTATTGGACAATTTTCTCTAGTCTTGGACCTTAACTCAACAGCTGCAGCTCTTCTCTATACCCCTTTCCATCAACTTACCTCTACCTTTAAAAAAAAAAATGAAGGCTACATATTTTGACTAAGCTTGTATTTTATTTTTATGAGATTATTAGTGCTTGCATTACAAAGTTGAATGGGTTCTGAGTGGTCTTCCCAAAGTCTATTTTCCCATTATGCTATTATTTCTAAAGCATAATTTTACAAAATGCGTTTTTTAATTTGCACAATCACGTTATAAACAAACACCTGTAAATCAGATAACATATGTAAAGTACTTAGCACAGTGCTCAGCATATAGATTTTAAACATCAGACTCCCTACTCTTTTAAGATGTCAGTATTTCCTTTCAAAAGGCAGAGAAATGAATTAAATGAAATTTAGGGTCTTTTAGCTCCTTTAAGAGGTTTTCTGAGTCTGTGAGAGAAAGCATAGTTCATACTAAAAACATTGGCTGAAAGCATAAACTATGACCATCGGTGCAAAATGCCCTGGGAATTATTCATGGTTCAACATAAAGAAACTAAAAGGATCAGACTAAAAGAAAAAAAAAAAAAAAAAAAAGGCCCAAGGGTTACACTGCACCTTGTGTATTTTCTTCAATCCACTTGGTACCTCCCAACCAATAGGAGACACCTATGATTTTTCATGCCACATTGGTGGTTTCCTTCAAAGCTCCCCTGAAAATTGAAATGCTTAATAGGCACCCGTGCTTTTGTGAAGCTCTTTCGGAAGCTTCTTTCTTAACACTGTCCCCAAGACCACACCTATCATGTAGCAAGTGACAGAAGGTGGCTGGCAGAGAGATATCGAAGCAGCCATTAGCAGAAGTCACTGGGCACTGACTTGTGTCTGGAGAGGCAGGAACCCAACTGGTCCTCTAATGGTGCTCCTCCTGCATCCCTCCTTTTCCACGGGAAACCACTCTCCAGTTCACCAAACTCAGATGTCAAAAATCAAAGCGGAGCTGGCAGTAAAAACCTTCCCATTCAACCTGGAAACTCTTGAGACTTGGGCATGAAACTGGTGTTGAAGCAGAGGACTGGTTGGCGACTGTAATCCATCCACTGCCAGGCAAAACTGCTGCATTTGTCAAGTGTCACGTCACACTTTCCCCAGGCAGTTATTTCCCTTGAGCCCACTTACCCCACTGAGAAGGCAAAGGAAACGTTGGGCCTGCCAAAATTGTGCTCTAAAGCAAAACCAAGGGCCATTTTTCATCACAAGAACATAGCTAGCACAGTGTCCTAAAAACAGTAGGTGCTCAGTAAATGGGAACTAACTTCCACTTCCCCTGCCATGGTTCAAAAAAAA
>NW_024412400.1:16244738-16322377 GCF_014898765.1 Herpailurus yagouaroundi
CTGAAGTCGGACGCTTAACCGACTGCGCCACCCAGGCGCCCCAAGATTTTGGTCCTTTGAGGAAACCCAATATTCAGAGGCCCACATGAGGAAGATGAGCTAAAGGAAGGAGTGACCAGACAGCTAGGCAGAAAATCAGGTGAGCCAGTGTCTAGAAAAATGCGGGACAAAATGGTTGTAAAAAGGCAGCCTACAAAGCCAAAAGCAGCCACCAGGTCCAAAACATGTTCTGCAAAGCTGTGGGCTGAAAGTCAGGTTGGATGTTGAGAAATGAGTGAGAAGTAAGAAAATAGAGATGACTTTGGAGAAATGTGGCTTTGAAGGGAGGAAACACAGAGTTAGAGAAGAGAGGTGATATTTATGGTGGCATCTAGTAGGAAGAAGAATGACTGAATGCACAAACGAGAAAAGGAATCATGGACGGTATGTGGTTCCTGAGAAGGGGAAGAGGAAGCACTGCACGGCACCGGCAGAGAGATTGGACTCACATAGGATTAAGGCCCTTCCTCTAATGTAGTAGGTGAGAATTAGGACAAAATGAGTATAACTGTAAGCAGTTTGTTTTGCAGATGTGATGGCCAGAAGATAAGGATGGCCATAGAATGGCTTCGGATTCTATGGCTGTAGGAAATTAACCCAGTCATTGAGCATGGTGGGTAGAGATGGCAGAGGTGGAGATTTAAGGATAGGTTGGAAGTGTTGAAACATGTGGACTGAGCTGGCTAGAAAAATGTTAGCCAGTGTCGAAAGCACATCTGATACTGATGATCAGGAATGGTCGGTGACACTAATCTGCCCAGGCTTCCCCCAGCAGCACTTGATTGCCAAGCTTAAAGACAGTGCATTGGGAGGTTCTTCTTGGGATGGGGTTTTGCCAGACTGATACTACACAAAGACAGATGACAAGGGACTTTAACACGGTAGCAAGGAAATCATTTAAATGATTAACCATGGTCTCTGAGCTGGAATGGATGTTCCATTTTTTCCTCTCAACATATGGTTGGGTTTAAAATTCAAAGAATAATGTGAAACAAGCCCCCAGCCTTCCCCTGCCAGGTTTTAATGGGTCAAATAAAGGAATGAATGAAGTCCTACTTCATCTTTGTTAGAATTCCCCCATAAGAACTCAGCTCGGTCTCCATTTGAAGCTTTGCGGTTTTCTTCAATCTTTCAGTTGTCTTCCATTAACCCTGAGACTTCCATGGATGATGAACTACAAGAAGTAATTTTTTACCCGCCACACACCAGATGACTCTGAACACTCTATCACTCTTTTCTAGTGCACACTAATCATAGCTTCCAAGTAGGGAATATGCCAATCATTTTACATGTATTATTTCATCACCATTTTACAGACGCAGAAATTGAACCTCAAAAAAGATCAAGCAATTTGTCCAAGGACACACAACCAGTAAGTGTCAGAGCAAGACTGGCAACTAGGCCATAGTCTAAGAAGTACACTACTCTGTCTCCCTTACCAAATAGTTACTAAATATTTAGCCTCAATTGGACAAACTCATAATATACTTCTCTCCCGGCGCAACATGTGAATATGCTCAGCAGAGTCTTCCTCTTGGGTACAGAAGACCACTATGAAAGTGATGATCATTCAATATAGCGTTTCCCACAGTGTGATACAAAGACTACAGTGGGATCACCTGGATTAAAGTTGAAGCTGCCAGGCCATTAAGCTTCTCACCTCCCCGAGTGCTACCACCGCTTCCTATCAAAAGTCAGTTTCAGGTGGCTGAAGTAGAGCCTGGTCGCTCACACTTCTAATAAGCTTTCATTTCCTAAGCTTTTTTTTTTTTTTTTTCCACACTAGAGTTTGAAAACCATTGACTCAGCAGAACTCCAGTCTTGTCAAAGGGACTTGAAAGAATACTACATTTGGGTACTTTTGTTAGAAAAGATCATTTATCTTATCATGAAAACCACAAATCCGAAGACATAAAACACAAAGGGGTTGAACTGACAGCATAAGGGAATCCAATATCTGAGGAGGATGCTTAAGTGTCTCTGTCTGTCTGTTTATGTGGGATGGCAGAGCAAAACAAGCTTTGCCTCTTAGTGATTCTGTCTTTTCATTCCCCCCCCCTTGGCCCTCCCCCAGCATTTCTTTGAGAAGGCAAGATTTAAACGCCTGTGTTTATTGGTAAATTGTTTCCGCCACTTGATGGAAAACCCCCTTAGAAAGCAGAGGATGGAAATGGCCTCTGCAAATGATAACAGATAGCTATGATTCCATTCTGAGGGCAGACGCCAAGAATCGTGACCAAGAGCAACATTATTAGCCACAGGGGATTCCTCCCGCTGTGCTCATGTATAGTTTCCAAAATGCATCATCATGTCTCCAGAGCAGCCGCAAATGCTGAACCCAAGGCAGATTCTGCTACAGCAAAAGTGCCTCCCTGTGACTCAGGAGAAAGTTCCCCTTCTTCCCTGACCTTTGCTCCCTCAAACTACAAAGGTTACTTGGAATTTCTCCAGTTATTTCTTAAAGTATCTGTGAAATACTTTGCAAAATGACCCACGCGTGGTGTGAGGGTGCGAAAGGGTACATGGTTTCGCGGTTCCTGGTACAAAGGGATAATGAAGGCAGAGGGGCAAGAGGAGACACAGACCAAAGGGCCAGACCTTATTTTCAAGGAGCCCATGTATAAACCTGGGATTCACTAGACACTTTGGCAAGCAATGGCATCATCAGCCACCAGTTTTGATGCAGTCGTCCAAAGAGCTTCACCCCCAACCAGAGAATGACTTAGGCTAGATATTTAAGAATCACCCTAGGGCTTCCCTTCATCCAGAGGGCACACTTTTCCCTATATTAACTGGATATTCCCTCTTAATGATTGGCAGGGCCCAAAGAGTTCAACAAAAGCACTGACCCATATACACCTTGTCATTCAAGTTAGACAGGCATGTGGTGCTAGAGACCTCCAGGTGGGGAGAAGGGAGAGGAGAAGGTTAATGTTGCTTTGACCAGCAGCGCTGCACTGTTGACATGCTCTGTAGCATATTAACCGAGAAGAGCCCCAGCTGCCAATACCTCATGGGTGAATGTGTCATCCTTTTGGCACATGGAAGGGTCCTTTTTCACAAGCCTTTGAACTGTAAAAAAATTTATTATTCTTAAGAGCCTAAGTGTTCAGGCCAGGACTCACCTGACAAGTATTTAAATCTAATCCAGTTCCACAAAATTGTATTGATGCCTTACTATGACCAGATACTGGGAATATTCTGATGGCCAAAATACTGTGGGCCTTGGAGATCACCTGGAAGTTTCATTAAAACACAAAGTGTGGGGTTCTATTCCCAGAGTTTCTGAGTCAGTAGGTTTGTAATGAGACCCAGAAATGGCATTTTTAACAAGTTTCCAGGGAACACTAATGTTGCTGGTCTAGGAACCACAGTTTGAGATCCAGTATCATAGAAGACTAAAACATAACTCTTGGTTTAAAAGGTCTCGGATAAGATACAGCTCATCTGAATACAAGACAGTTTGCGCATCCGGCATGAAATAGGTAGGCAATAAATAGTTGCCGAATCGATGAATAAATAAATGAATGAAAATATAGAATATTAGGGGCGCTGGGTGGCTCAGTCGGTTGGGCGTCTGACTTCAACTCAGGTCATGATCTCGCGATTTGTGAGTTTGAGCCCCACACGTCAGGCTCTGTGCTGCCAGCTCGGAGCCTAGAGCCTGCTTCGGATTCTATGTCTCCCTCTCTCTCTGCCCCTCCCCTGATCATGCTCTGTCTCTGTCTCTGTCTCTGTCTCTGTCAAAAATAAGTAAACATTAAAAACAAAATTAAAAAAAAAAAAGAAAATATAGAATATTATACACTATGCCAGGACATGGAATGGAGGAATTTACTCTAGTTACAGGGTGTGCCATTTGAAGAAGCATCAAGCAAGGGCCTAGTGGCATTATGCTTTGAAGGTCAAATGGGATTTATGTAGAGAAATAGTTGGCTGGAGGAGTTTCTAAGCTAAGAGAACAGCATGGCAAAGGCACAGGGGAAGGCACGGAGCCATGCACGGTGGGGAGTGGTGAGCAGGTGGGTATGTGTGACATTTCACATGCCTGTGCTTGAGCCTTGCCTCTCCAGCAAAAGCCACTTCACTACTGGTTCCCCTTCCTCTACTTTCCTGGAGAGTATCTACTTCTCCTTTCAGTGCCCATTTCTTCCTCCTCTACCCTCACTGTTCTTTCCTCTTTGGGAAATCAGAATATCCCTTATCTGAAGAGCTTTTGAGACGGTGGCAGGTGTTTTGGGGACCACCACCCACCCACTTAGCCCCCTTCTTATTTCTCGTTCTCTGCACATGACCCAGACCCACACCAACTACGTTCGACAGCTTTTCTTTACCTTTCTGTCTCAGGGCTTCCAACGTTCAGAAACTGTGTCATCCCATTGGCAGGAGCAGACAAAGGGTAGTACAGTTTCCAGCATTTGGGGCCATTATTAAGCAACGGGAGAGAAGATTCAGTGGATGCTTCACCCAGCATCTTGTCCTTTGGAGGTGGGTTCCTCAGAAGGTCTGCCATGGAATGAAACCTAATTGCCACAGTGATGACCATACCAGTAACACAACCTTTATTCATTATTGTTGTTGTTGGCTTTTCTTTCTCCCTCTCTCTACCTCTCCTCAACTCTGTTACCTGGAGTCACCTCCCAAATAAACTACCCGCATTTAAGTCTTTGTTTCAGAAACCCAAACTGGTATCTGTCACTCACGGCAAACACGCAGCAGCCCGGTCCTAGCTAGCTTTGCTTGAATGCTTTTCTGAGGGGGCAGGTGAAATTTCAAGAGCAGTGGCCTTCAGCAACAACGGATTTGCGAATAGCAGAAGACAGATTAGCCAGTTTCCCTCAGACTGCAAAAGCATTCACAGCACTGAAGACAGAACGGGTTGTTTTCCATTTGAATGACAAATCTACTTAACATTGACTTGTTGATTTTTGTGACTTTGGTATTGCAGTTTTCAACGAGAGAGCCACTCTTGGGATAATCCAGAAGTTCTAAACTTTTATACCCCAAAGACATCCAAAATGATGTCAAAGTTATGATGTTGTAACTTAGGATGTTAGAAAGTGAGGTATAAACTATCTGCCTTGCACTTGACGTGCACTTGACAGACTTACTAACCTGTGAGACAAGGACGCATCTCCAGCCATAGGGAAGCTCCAGAAACAGAAAGCCAACCAAGCCTTCAGTAGGAGGGGAAGGGTCAGGAAACAACAACAAGAGTTACAGGAAAGGCTCCATCTAGCTCCAAGAATCTGATTCAAACTGGAAACCTGATTTTGTGAAACTCTCTTTGGGTTTTTTCACAAAAGCACAAGCATAGTTAGCAGCAGGCAGATTCTCCAACTCCCTTTCAAGAGGATGATAGCAGAGGCTTTTAGTGGAGGGAAAATGAATGGTCACCAGCATGAATATTTCATCATTCACTCCCCAGGCGCCAGGAGATCAGCACATACAAATTACACTGATGTGGTGCCAAGAGGAGGCTGCCCAGAGTTTTCAAGGTAGGAGGTTCCGGAAAAGCACTTGAAATTCCAACCACCGCGTGATATGATTTGAAGACAGCTGGAAACCTCCATAGGCATCTGAGGGTCTAAAAAAGCACTCTGAATTTCAGGTGTCTTTACTTTTTGCTAAAATAGCATCTTCAGACGCGGACCGGGGAATGACTACCCACTCAGCCCACATTCTAATCTAAATCAATGATCTGAGTGAAGGCCCGAGTTCTTCCCTTCCTTTGTGAAAACTCTCAGAACTCTCCCTTCCCTCAACTACGTGCTGGTAGAAATAAAAGGCAAAAATCATAAGGTAAGAGAGTGAAAGCTAGAATAGATGGGAAACAAAGATATACCGGGAAGGTCACGAAAGATCTTGATTGTCCTAAATAAAGAGCTCCATTATCCCAACATAAAGAATTTATTCCCTAAGTCCATCTTCCCTAATATTTGTAGAGAACTTGACATTTTAGAACATAGTTTCACACACATGACATCAATTGATCCTGATATCTACCCACTAAAAGTGGGCAGGACAGATGGCTTCAGCTTTATTTTGGGGATAAGGGAACAGTGTTTCAAAGGGTTAAATTACTTGCCCAAATTCCTAAGGCTGATTAGTGACTTGGGACCAGAATCCAGGACTTGGGACTCTCAGTCTAGTGCCTTCTCTGCTACACTGCCTTTCCCAAGCCAAATGACAAATGGGCCTTCAGTTGGACAGTTTCTCTAGCAAAACACCCTCATTTGTGGGTGAGCAGTGCCGTGAAGGGACCTCTGTAGCCTGCTGCATGTTGCTGTCCTCTGAGAACCAGGCCTTGTTCAGACCACCTAGGCTGAATCCTGGATCCTCCATTTGCTAGTCGCACGGCTTAGGGAAAGTTAAAAACACTGTTGCTGAGTCATACCTTTTCTCTCTGTAAAACCAGAATGAATGTAATCCTTTCCCGATAAGATGCAAGAATCAAGTAAAAAATGCAAGTAAGTCATCTTAACACAGACCTTGGGATTTAGTTGGTGCCCATAAAAATGAGTTGCTATGATGATGGTAATAACAGTGATGCTGATTGTTATCATAAAACCCAACGGGGGCCAGTAGCCCGACACAGCCCGTGAATCAGGCAAACTCTTCTTTTGGAAACACACTTCTCCCCTTCGGGTTGCCTTTTATATTTACTTGTTTGTTTGTTTGTTTATTCAAGCTTTTATGTAATTCAAGTTTTATGGAAAAGGAAAACATAGCTAGATGTAATTTGTTAAGGAATTCGTTTTTGGGTTCAGTGTCAGTCTTGTGGATTCCTATTATGTTACTGAACAAATACATAAATAAATAGTGCCATACATCTATTTCAATGTTGATAGTGAGTAATCAATTAAGGATTTTAATTCATCCAATGTTTCAGGTCCAAAATATTAAAAAAAATTAAAATGAAAAAGTGCAAGATCAGATCAACATAATTTATTATAAAGAATTATATATGTGAATAAAGGCATATATTTATAGAGAATGTCACTATTTAACAGAATAAATGATTCCTAAAACAGTTGAAACTTATTCCTTGAGCACATCTCACTCCTAATTCAATGGTCACCTCACTAATGTTGACTCTTCATCCATCTCAGTGATGTCATGACAAAGAATGGACTTCCACAGTGTCAAGTGGGCTCAGACATGGCTAAAAATTTGCCTGCTTTGTCAAAACAATTAAGTGAATCCTGAGAGTCAAAATTCTCACTTCTAAAGTTCCAGGGACATTGCATTTATTCTGTGAGCATGGCATGCTTTGCTTTTAAATTTAGAGGCTTAATAATTTAGCCTAAAGCAGCTACAGAAACAGAAATCTGTGAGTTAATATTTGGAAAGTGCTTAGTAGTATGGCTGGCAAATAGTAAATGCTATGTAAGTGTTTGTTAAATAAATAAATCTCTTTGGAAACAATGACTGCCTTTTCAACAAACTGCTACTCCACTCTTCAAAACTCTACAATTTATTTGCCCTGAGAACAATTTGCCAAAGAAAAATGAGGACAATCTCCATCCCGCACTTTGTTGAACAAGTTAGCAATTTTTCATGACCTCCTGCATTTCCAAGTCCAATGTGTCATATCACTGACAAGATGCAACTTTATAAAGTCCTAGGAAATCCTGCAAATTTGGATTCTAGCAGCACTTATATTCCAAAATGTTAATGTGTGAAGGCTTCGGTCAGTTAACCATTTCCAAGAACGGTCACAACACATTTTAGCTATTTCACACACTGAAATAAATTAAATACACATATTTTACTGTGTAGAGGACAGTGTATTTACTTCTCCAGCATTCGCTCTCGGCCATCCCCATTGTGTGGCAGCAATGTGACTCTGACCCACACCAAGCTCCAGAATGTATCCCAATGGGGCTAAGCCAATTAAGAGAATCCCATACCTCTTGCCAAAGTGATTGAATTAGGAGAAATTAAGAGAGAGGATGAAGACTTTTGTTCACATGATTGTGGGAAGTCTTGTGCTTTGCATCCCTGATATAAACATAGATGCACATACTCTGAGTTCTTGCTGGTGGCCATCTTATGACCATAAGGAAGTCAGCCTGGGGATGAGCCCAATACACAGGGAGGGTAAAGCAAAGAGAGTTGCTGAAAAACAGATTCAAGATCACGGTTTAACTATGCCCAAAGGCTGCTCCACCTCTGGAATTTTAAATTAGTGAATCATAAATCTAATTTGTGGATTAGTTTAAACTGAATGCGTTTTAGTATTCAGATTCTGACAACAGAAATGTAGAACCGGCTAAATTGAGCTGGTAAAGGAAAGTGATGAAGGCTTTGATTCACGACTGGGAACTTGATAAACCTTTCTATTTAGATTCTTCTAAAAGTGAATAAATCATAAACAATCAAAGGGATAAGGCATGCAGAGAAACATCATCAATGTCTCTGGTGATTTCCACCATGACATCATTCAATGATTCTGCCTTGCCAGATTGATGATAGATAAAATGGTAGCTACATATCAAATCCCTCCTTTTCCATCAGTAAATCTTCTAAACACTTCTGTTTTCCTGCTGAAAGGATATGCAAATTCCTTCCTATCAGAAGGGTAGGTCCCATTGATTTATGCGTGCCACTTCATTATTTTAAAAATTTCACTCCAATACTACTTTGGTAATATTCCCACAGGTATTCTGAACTGACTAAGAGCTCTGTTTTCTGCCCCTGCCTCAAGGCAATTGTTTCACTGAGGAGAGTAGGCTAAAATTCAAAAGGATGAGTAACATGTATAAAACCACCAACACAGTGGCAGAATAATGAAAAAAGTTCAAAACTCTGCTTTATTTACCCAATGCCCTCCTGAGTACACCATGGAAACAGATTAGAAAAACATTCTGTCAGTCAACGATTGCCGTGTAACAAATCACTCAAAGATTCAATTTCTTAAAATAATTACTTTTTCTCAAGTATCTCTGGGTTGGCTGGGATGCCTCTGCTTCAGGCTGCAGATCTGTAGGGCTGCTCCACTGATCATAGGCTCACCAGAGAATGTTCTTCTCGTGGAGACGGCAGGGGTGCAAAAAAACATCACCCAAGAGCATAGGGATATTTAAAGCCCTTTCTCATGTTGCATGTGGCAACTTCCCACTGGCCAAGACAAATCATAAGATCGAGTCCAAAGTCAAGGAGAAGGAATTGTAACGTTACTGGGAAAGGGGGAAAAATGGGAACAATAACTGAATCTACTACAAATGTAAACAGACTGAGGAATATTAAAAGTTAAGAAAATGTACTTCCTAAAGTAAAGTCAACAAAACCCAAAAAAGGTTTGTTATGAAGAGAAAAAGCATCAGGGCACTGCAGCTGAAGGTAATGAGTACAAAGCGAACACCTCATCTGAATCAAGTTCATTTGTTTAGCTTGAGATGAGGATTAATGCTGTAAATTTCTCATTAAATATTAAACAACAGTGGGGCGCCTGGGTGGCGCAGTCGGTTAAGCGTCCGACTTCAGCCAGGTCACGATCTCGCGGTCTGTGAGTTCGAGCCCCGCGTCGGGCTCTGGGCTGATGGCTCGGAGCCTGGAGCCTGTTTCCGATTCTGTGTCTCCCTCTCTCTCTGCCCCTCCCCCGTTCATGCTCTGTCTCTCTCTGTCCCAAAAATAAATAAACGTTGAAAAAAAAAATTTTTTTTTAAAAATAAATAAAAAAAAAAAAAAAACAAATTAAACAACAGCTTGCTCATCCGGGCATATTATCTTAGATATCTGTAATGCCAATGAAACTCCAACCAGGCCCTAATTTGAAAGGTGTAGATTTGAACACAGACTTGTTGTCTATAAATAGAAAGCTTTACCAAACTACACATAAGCAAAACATCCTTTTCTCCAATCTGTAAAGAAATACTATAAGTAAACCTTCAGATTTTATCAGGACCACTGAATTCACCCTGGGCAAAATATAAAATCGTACTTATGTTGCCCACATTTCTAAAATGCCACCCATCTCTAATACTCTGAGTAGTATCAGTGTTCAGGATGCAAAGGGTTTGTGACAGGATTGATTATTCAAAGAACAAATTCCTATCCCCCAAAACTTTGGTAAGGAAAACAGAATGGCGTTAAAGAAAGCAGGAATGACAGGGATATGCTGAGGTCATATGAAATATAAAAGCCACATCAGTCAATGTGGAAACTACAAGGCCAACAGACAGATCAGTAGCAGAGTTGTCCTCCTGGGGCTAATCAGCACCTAGCAGGGGATTCTGGAAGTGGTACCTGTTGTCCTGTGATCAATGGAAACTCCACTAGAAGTCTATGTAAAAAGACACAATGATCATTTATTAGTCTTCCCATCATGGACAAGTACAAGTTACATAGTAAAACAGAATCTAGATTCAAGTCTGGATGCTACTATAGGAACAAGTCTTAGCTCCCACTACTTCACTAGCTGTGAGGATTCTTGCAAAGTACTTTGATTAACCTACGTTAGCCTTAGTCTCCTTACCTACAAGATGGAGAAATTAATAATACCTATCCCTTAGTGTTGCTGAGACAGCTAAACGGAGTTACATAATGCATGTCGAGCAACTAGCATAATGCTGAGCAAGTGGCAAAGGTTCTTACAGGAAGGAGACTTTAACCATTGCTGGGAGTGACCCAGGGATGTTATCCAGTTCAAGTCTTCATGTTTACACTAATGGAACTAAAGTTGATCAGAGACAGAAAGTGGTGCTTTAAACTGGTTTATTAATAACTGGACTGGAATGAGATTGCAATTTTCAACTGGTTTCTTTTTTTCTTTTTATGCTAAGCCAATGATTGTCAGCTTAGGGTTCCAGGTTAGTGAATGAGGAAAAGTGCAAGCTGATAAGTTAGTTGCTATTTTTAGAGATCTGGAACTTGGGAATTTGCTCATAAGCTATGGAAGAAAAATTTAAAAATCGACGTTCTTTGCTTTACCTAGAATTATATAAACTCAGAATAGTAACATGGATGCTCTCATGCTGCCCAGAAACTGAAAATATTCTTTAAAAGATTCCAGAAATTATTGTGACGTAACAACCTACCTCATCATAGGATTTTCTGGGACATGATTGATGGACCTGACCCTGACCCAAGTCCGGAAGACACCCCCATCTAAGTAGAACCTATGCACTCAGACTAAAATCAGAGAGGCAGCTAAAATAAAGTTACCCATAACAAGGAATTGTGTTTTCTGAGGTATTCTTACTTAACTTCATTATGTAGCGGCATTATAACAGAAGTAATGATTTATGCATTTTCATAATATTATGATAAACTTGGATGATTGGTCTAAATCTGGATTCATGTTTAAATGGAAAACCAGTAATAACACAGTTGGAGCTAATAAATTACTATTTAAAGAATGTAGTTTAGTAAAACATCTTTCAAAATACAAGTCTTTTTTGGCATTAAGAAGAAAAAAAATCCTGAAATTACTGTACTATATCAAGCTACTTCTTGCTACAAATTTACATTTTAGGGCTATAATTTTAAGATTTCCAAAGTGAACAGATCTCCAGGAAGAATACCTAAATTCATCTTTTCAAAAATATCGAAATCCATCTTTTATTCCAGTGTTACAAAACATGAATCTCTTCTAGGAAGCCATTTGGGCTTACCTGATCTTGCTTTCTCATAGAATTCCTAAAGAAGCACTGGGGAAGAGACACTGTGCCATTAAAAAGATGAGTAATCTGGGGCGCCTGGGTGGCGCAGTCGGTTAAGCGTCCGGCTTCAGCCAGGTCACGATCTCGCGGTCGGTGAGTTTGAGCCCCGCGTCAGGCTCTGGGCTGATGGCTCAGAGCCTGGAGCCTGTTTCCGATTCTATGTCTCCCTCTCTCTCTGCCCTTCCCCCCGTTCATGCTCTGTCTCTCTCTGTCCCAAAAATAAATAAACGTTGAAAAAAAATTTTTTAAAAAAAGATGAGTAATCTGTTAAATATGAACCTTCTAGGAATAGTGTTTGCAAAATAACCTCAAAAACCAAAAAATGAATCAAGTTGCCTACCTTATATACGCTAAAAATTATGTGTCTCAGGGAAAAATGGAAGGAGTTACTACAACATACATGGCCAACTCTCTCTCTTGCTTCTTTAGAAGAAAAACTGCATATCTGTTTGGCGGCAAGCAGACACCATTTTTGTAGGTTTTTGTATTTTTATCATTTCAAATGTTTTACATTTTCAGCATTTTCGGGCTCGTCTATCTCAATTTCTGATAGTTTAAGCCAGACTTCTTTCTGAATCTCAAGACTTTTATCCAAAGTACCAAATTCCAATACCCCACAACAAGTATCCATGAAATAATCCAAAGTATTTCCTTTAAAATGAGTTATTGCTGGGGTGTCTGGGTGGCTCAGTCGGTTAAGCATCTGACTTCAGCTCAGGTCATGATCTCATGGTGGGTGAGTTCGAGCTCCGCATCAGACCCTGTGCTGACAGCTCAGAGCCTGGAGCCTGCTTCAGATTCCTTGTCTCCGTCTCTCTCTGCCTTTCTCCTGCTTGTCTCTGTCTCTGCCTCTGTCTCTCTCTCTCTCAAAACTAAATAAACATTTAAAAAATGTTTAAATGAATTATTCCATGGTATGTAAATGATGCAAAGGCAGAGAATTTACATTTAATGGGCACTTATGGTAGTCTATGCATCATCCTCTGCACATTAGATAAAATATCTCAGTATCTGTCATCCAGGGTATTACTGTACCCGCTTTGAAGATAGCTAAAGCTTGGAGAGATTGAATAGTCCAAGGGTAAGAGCTAATAGATGGCAGTGCAGAAACAACCCACCACAGGAGAAGAGACTCAAATTTGATGGCACTATCCTCACTAAATTGGATGGAGGGTTGTACTCAGCACACATATACAATGTATGAAAGCTATTAGGTTACAAGTGACAGAAACCCAACTTGAACTAGTTTAAACAAAATAGGAGAATTTATTTATCCCCATAAACAAAGCCTAAGAAGAAAGAATTGGAACTGGCTTTTAGGGAGACTGGAATCAAAGACTTGAACAAAGTCAAGACTCCTTTTCTTCTTTTCGGCGTAAAAATCATCTGACTTCTCCAGATGATGAAGGGCATGGTCCCCACTCTAATATTACAGTCTTGGGATATGAGAACCCCATCTACCAGCTGCTGGTGCAGAATTCTTTAGGGGAGGGTTTCTCAACAGCAATATTACTGACACTTTAGTTTGGATAATTTAATTCTTTGTTGTGATGATCTATGCTCAGCATTGTGGTATATTTAGAATCACCACCGACCTCTACTCCATGGATGCCAGTGGCATTCCCAAATCATGACAGTCACAAATGTCTCCATACACTGTTAAATGCCCTGGATGAGGTGGCAAAATCTCCTCCCACTGAGAACCACTGCTTTAGGGAGAATTACGACTAGCCTGGTCTTATTCAAGCATCCACCCATGCACAATCCTGGTGGCTGGGAAATGTGCCATTTGAAAACATGGCAACTCCAATTCAGAGCACATGACTAGAATTCGAAGGAGAGGAAAAGTCCTTAAGAAGACGAGGGCACGGTACAGACATTGTCACCAGGAGTCAGTGATACAGCTGTGCCCCAATCTGTGTCAATCCCATGCAGATTATAGCAGGAAAGCAAAACATATGAGCTTCTTTACCTGACTCAAATGAAGCCTGATGGATCTTTTGTAGTCAAATGCCACATCCTCCATAGCATTCAGTGTGATTTTCTATATTCCAGTGGTTCTAAGGGAGTAGTTATATATGTTCTCCCTCTCTTTTTGTCCCCAACTTCCATATTCCAAACACATTTTTAAAATGTACAGCAAATACACTTACTTAGGGCACGAGAAATTAATAGTTGACACTTACTGAGAAATTACGAAATGCCAGGCACTGATCTCAGCATGTTTAATTCACCTCATTTAATACTCACAATGGCCATATAATATAGACACTGTTTCTGTCTCTATTTTATAGAAGAAGGAAAAAGTCTTAGAAAGGTTAAGTGACGGGTCCAAGGCCAGCTAGCTGGGATTTCAAAACATGTACCTTCAATATTAAAAAGTTGATGTTCTTATTCACAAACACATCCTACAAATGGTTTTGCAGGACTCAAAACTGAAGAGCCAGGAAAGAAAGGTAGAAAGTAAAGTGGTTCTTCTTTTCCCTTTTCTCCAGTTGCTGTCTCCCCAGCAGCTACAACTCGCTCCTCACCCTCTATTATATCCTTCTCTTAGGAGCACAGAAAAAGCCACAGAATCATTTTTCCGCAAGTAAATTGCTAATAAGTACAGACAATCAATTAACTCAAAATCTACACACTACAAAGGGTAGGTGAGGGTTAATCAGCATTCATTCCTATTCAATTACGGCACATTTCAGATGATGTTTACGAAGCAGGAGGGCAAAGGGGTGGACTAGATAATTGCTCTGAAATATAGTATCTAGAGTATCAGCATTATGACAGGCAGAATTCTTTTACAGAAATGAGAAACAATAGTTGCAGACCCTAAGTGTTTCAAAGTGTTACAAGGAAATCTAAACAAAGCAGAGAACAGGAGAGCTTGTCAACATCAGTGAGCCCATGGGCAGAATGTTTTGAACCTCAGTATAGTTACAAAAGGGGATTTCCCTACTTTGGACAGGAAGCCCTCAAGCAGAAATGGGAGTAGAGAGAGACCAGCTGGTGACTCGAGCTCTGCCCCAACTGGATTCATTTTTGGCATTCATCTCTTTGGTTTCGGTGGCATCAAGTCTAAAATTGCGGATGATGTTGCCCACTGGACCACTTCTCCCGGTATATTTTACAATCTAGGGATGAGACTGTGATATTGGTGCCAAAGGACATCTCTTAATCCAATTTAGTCTAATCCAAAGAGACGCTGAGCATTTCTTTTGGCAACTCCAATTCAATCTGGTCGGGAAAAACTCTGCGTGCCACTCAGCACGCTGTCTGCATACAAGAGGTTTTATTCCAGCAAAGCCCCACTCCCCAGATCATCATCCCCTGCTATGATGTTTTACCCCCATTTCTTATAAGATTTGGTATTGCATGACGCCCTTTTAATCCTCCATATTTAATTAGTTATATCATATCCTTCAAATTAGACATGGAAATCTTCTTGGGCCATATTGCACACATCATCACCTTGTCACTTTGTCATGGTTCCTGGTCCTTTCAGTCCCTATCCCCTCTTTCACTGGACCCCCAAACTTGTCTATGATGAAACTGGGATCCCCTTCTCTTAAACCACCTTCTCCAAGGTTATTTATTTTAAGTGTGTTTCACAGCTCTTGAAGCATCAAAGTTAATGCAAAGCATAAGACCTTCCAATGATACACCTCAGTGTGCCCCATAGTTTTATATCAACCTGTAGCCCAACACACTGGTTAATCTCTAAGGCTCCTCCCAGTTGCAACATGCTATAGTATCACGGACACTACAGTAGTGACAGTAAACATGCAGCATATGGCAGAAGAGGCCTCCTGCCATGGGCAGCAGTTAAAGGACTAGAACATGAGCCAAACTTCACAAACAGTCCTTCATTAGGGGCAAAATGGTTTCAGCATTCCAATCTATAAATAACTACATGATACTTCTCAGTAGCAATCAAAAGAAAGCATGGAGCTCTGTGCCCCCAGCATATATGACAAAACTTACATGTCTCCTGTGACATCTGCATGAGTTAGAGAATGGTGGAAAAATGCACGGGGTCCCCAGAAGCTTTCTGTATTCATATGGAATATGAATGGAGTCCACCTGCATGTACTTTCCTTGTGAAGCATTCATCACCATGACTAACCTTTTACTGAACCTTCTCTTTTTACTTCAGGTTGTGGGGTTGGGTTGGGGTTGGGGTTCGGGGTGGTGAGAGGTTTTTGAAAAACACATTAAGAACAAATACACCCAAATTAATGCACTTCCTAAAAGGTCATTCCCTTCTCCTAACAATGCAAACTCACGTAAAGCTATTCTATGGGATACACTCTTAAAGCCGGTTTATTAACTACATTCTTTTTAAAAGGCTCATGACTTTATAGTGTATCTTATATTTGAAAACAAAACAAGACAAAAAAACACATAAAAAGAGCCAACTTGATTACCCAGTTTAATGAGCCATCCAGGTTAGCAGGTTTCACCATGAAACACTCCGGGCTTTTTCCAAAAACAACAATGACCCACAAAGTCTTATGACCATGGGAAATGTTTATACGCTGTGCCAATATCTTAGGATGAAATTCTAAAAGAGAAATTTCAAAGATGTTTTCATCAGTGGTAACATCAAAGGCAACTAGCTTATGGTCTCTCGAGATAAATATTTTGAAGGTGTCAATACTCATTAAGAAGTATAGCTTGTATGTTTATTATTTTTTATTTGGTCAAGGCTTATACTATTTATTCATCCTTATCACACTTTGTTTCAGAAGTAATTTACAAGGGTGCATAGGAAGAAATTTAAATGCAAGAAATAGCAAAACTAAAAGTGGAGTGAAAGAAGAATTAAAAAGAAAAATACATAAGAGACATAAACAATAGAAATAAAGTTTAAAATGCACATCATGGTGTGAGCTTGTGATCCACAGTGTGGCTGGCAGCCAATGGGAAAAGGAAAAGCAGGCCAGCTACACAATTCACAGTGCTTGTAAGAAAGGAAGCAAATCAACTGCTCAGGAAGAATTGTGTAACTTACAAAGTTTCCTTTTTTCCCATCATCCCAAAGGCAGGGCCAGTCAAGCTTTTCCTCCAAAAACAGTTTTGAATCAATTCTACGTTACAGGTGACCAAGTGAATGAAGGCCCCAAATTCTGCTCCACGTTGAATTATTCCATGGAACATGGATATAATACTCATAGTTTTAAAAATGTTGAGGCATGTATAACAAGAGTCTTGCCTGTATCAAAATAAAACTTGAAAATAAAATAAGAATGTCTAGTTTGAAATGGCATTAATTCCTGCCAGGGGGAAAAAAAAATATTTGTGAATGCTTCCCAAAGCTATTTAATTAGGTCACTGCTGTATAGGATTGGTATGTAATAAATAATCACAATTTAAAGAATATCATCACAAAATATCTTTTATCATAGAATAGCTGATATGTCTCCTCTTTAATAAATATATTGAACTAGTTGATGCTTTAGTGATTTAGTGGTTTAGATAAGATTTAGTTTCTTATCACATTTCTCTGAAGATATTTCTCATACTCACACATACGTTCAAAGAGGCTTATAAAAGGATCATTTTTGTATATTACTTATAATAATAGAAAATTGGATGCAGTATTCCAATGCCTTCAACAAGGTAATGGTTAGATAATGTGCGACACATTTTGGAATACAATACACGTATTTAAAAGAACAAGGTAGGTTAAATTGACTCATGAGAAAAGTCTAAAACATAGTTTTCTTTCTCTGTTTGCTATTAATTCTGGTCATTTGTGTTCATTCTTCCATTTGTTGATCGTGGAGGCTTTCTTTCATGATGTTAGATTTACCGAACAGTTTAGTGACTCTTGGTAGCATACGCATCCTTGCCTTTGAGATTCTCTGTTAGCCCACCTGAGAATACTGCACTGGTCATTGTTCACTGTGAAGAGAGAAGAATATTCTGCCAGGCAGCACAGGCTTGCAGTTTCTTACTAGCTTTGGGGTCCTCTCCTCCATGAGATGTCAGCAGCTACCTCAGGCACTGCCCTTTCTCCAGGCTCAAGTGACCTTACTGATCACTTCTGCCAGGGATAGGGACAAGACTATATTTCTACTGTCTACTGTTTGGCCCAATTTGGGGAAGGGAATAAAACTGAGCCTCCTGGCTTCTTCCCTGGCACCTCAAATAGTCATTCTGAAGGTTATTCCCTGGCCTCTTCTTCCTTCTCTACCTGCCTCTCCTGACTCTGAACCCCTCTTGAAACTGATCCTACACTCTGTTGATGTTGTATCCCGGGGGTT
The DNA here is from genome assembly GCF_014898765.1 of Herpailurus yagouaroundi. Lineage (NCBI taxonomy): Eukaryota > Metazoa > Chordata > Mammalia > Carnivora > Felidae > Herpailurus > Herpailurus yagouaroundi. The sequence goes on from NW_024412400.1 coordinate 16,262,707, forward strand.
TCCCATTTCAATCCAATCTGAACTATTTCAGCTATTTCTTGTAATATATGTCCATCCAGAGGATTCCTTCTGGTCACCAGCATTTCTATGGGTTTGTTTTTAAATACTAGGCTTTGTGTCATTTCTAGGAATTTGAAGTGGGAATGGGAGACAGGTGTGTGTGCTCAGCTCCCTCTCATAATCCAGTCTCTGCAGGTGGATTGCAGAAACACTGTGTTCAGTTCTCTCCTGCATCTACCCACATAAAAATACCGTTGGGATTTCCACAAGGATTGGGTTGGCAGAATAGATTTAATTGAGGAGAATTTACATCCTTAACAATACTGATTTCCCCAATTATATGAACAGATATTTCTTTCTCTCCATATATTTTCTAGATAAAGAATGTGACTCTGTTCACATAGGTCTTAGACACTTATTATTTATTCCCATGTAGTTTACGCTTTTGTTACTATTGTGAATGGTATCTCCTTTTCCATTAAAATTTCTAACCAGTTCCTGTTGGTATATTAACAAAGCTATTGATTTTGATATATTCATTTTGTAACTGGCCACCTTGCTCAGTGCTTTTATTTTTTCTAATAGCTTTCAGTAGATTCTCCTAGGCTAACCAGGGAGATAATCATAAAGACAATGTGCAATATGCATACCAGTATTTTCATTTCAATAGTTTGTAATGAAAAAAAGTATAAAATAATATGAATCCCTATCAACAGAGGAATAAGAAATAGATTAAATAAGTTATAAAGCACAGTGATGATAGAGGGAAAATAATATGAATCTCCATCAATAGAGACATTAGAAATAGATTAAATAAGTTATAATGCATAATGATGATAGCGTGCATGCAACCTTTGAAAATAAACATATCTAGAAAGAAATCTACAGATGAAAAGGGAAAAAGAATATGAGCTAGCATAAATATTTTGATCCAAGCTCCTCATTCTTACAAAAACTCTTTGCATATATATTTTTGTGTATAGAAAGGGAGGGAGGGAGGAAGGGAGGAAGAAAGGAAGGGAGGGAGGGAGGGACGGAGGGAGGGAGGGAGGGAGAAAGAGAAAGAGAGAGAGAGAGAGAGAGAGAAAGAAAGAAAGAAAGAAAGAAAGAAAGAAAGAAAGAAAGAAAGAAAAGGTTTTGACAGACAACCAAATGTTTAAAATAGCTGTCTCTAAATGGGTGTTTTGTTATGTTCCCCGCCTTTTCTAAAAGACCTGTAATGACAACATATTACTTTTGTACAAAAAGACATGTTCAAATACACATTACTAGTGGCTCATTATCATCTACAACCACCATTTTCTGAGGCCTGCTATACTCTCCAGCTGACTGACCACACTGTTCTAGCCTACTTGGAGGCAGGGTCTGTGGAGACATGAGTGAGTAAGCTAGCCAAATGTGGCTCTCCCGTTGGAGTGGAGAATATGAGAGAGAACAGTAATGGGTGATTCTCAGGGACTATACTAAAAGAAAAAGCTGGACAGAGTGTAGGTTGAGGAGTCAGTTTATGGAGCATCATTGTAAAGTCATATCCAATATGGAATATGTCCAGCCAGGTTGATTAAGCCAAAGAAATTCCAAAACTTCAAACTGCTCAATCAAACAAGTACCAAGCATGTTTCACATAAATTGTTTATGCCCTGTCAACAGAGCCTAGTGCAAACAAGTTTTAAAATTGAATTTTGATGGAAGAATATAACTAATTGTTAACTCTAGGATATTAGCATACATGAAGTTCTCTTCTTTTAGAAATGAGCCAGATCATATGAGTAGACATATCCCCAAAATGTATCATTCATACACTGGATAGTAATCCTTATCTATGGCTAAAGTTCTATAACATAAATATGAAAAGATATCAAATGGTCAAACATTTGCCTTTATCAGAGTCAGACTGATCACAAAATAACAGAATCTCATGATTGGGAAGTGCTCTACTGCTTGTCGGGTGTGGTCCGAATGAGGTAAAGTTAGCATCTTTTTTAGAAGACCCCCACACATAGTCATTTAGAAAAAGCCGAAATCTCTGCCATGGTAGAAAAAGTACTTTTTTGTTCATGTAAGGAATGTCAACAAGCATGCTGTAAGGAAAAGAAGACATTCATCGAATGCACTATCCTAAGGGCTTTATATATAACACCTCATTGCATCTTTACAATTGACCGCTAAGGTATTTATCATTATCTCTGCCTATAGTAGGAAAAGAAAAGTTGGCAAAAGGATAGAGCCTGGAGATTTAAAAAAAATGTCCTTTTATGTGACTCTGCTTCTGCTGCATCCAACTGACATATAGGAGTCCCTCTATGCCTCCTAACCTGTGAGAAATAAAGACCTACTTGTATTTATTCCATCACAGTCTTTTGAACAAAGGACAGTTCAGTTGCCCCTCAAGATGTTTTACCATGGGCTGGTAAAAGAATTTAATTCTTTTTCAGAAGGATTTGGTTGCAAATAACCTAGACCTGATTCAAATATTCTTAAATTATAAGAAAAAAGTATTCTCTTCCATAACAGGAAGTGCAGGGGTAGGGGAGGCTCTGGTTTGGGTTGACATAATGGAACAAATCTCATCCAAAACCAACGTCCTTTACTTCTCTCCCAGTTGCATCTCTGCTGAGGGCCTTTCCTTCACCCTCAGTCTTATTTCCCTCATGGCCCCAGGATGGTTACAGCTGATCCAAGCATCACACTCAGATCTGACACAATATTTACCCATATTTCCTTCTAAGGAACAAGGAAACTCCCAGAGCTCTCAGCTCTTCTCCTTGAGCCTAGATGGGTCACATGCCCATCTCTCAACCAGTTGCCAGCAAGAAACATACACTCTCCCTGATTGGTTGGATCTAATCAAGATCCAGTCTCCAGAGTAGGGGTTGTGACAGCATTCCCTGAAATATGAGGGAATGTGGAGGAGCCATGAGACTTGAGCTAAATCATGGTTGTTTCATAAAAGATACAGACAAAAGCAAAAGGAAAAGTGGGTAAGCAACCAACAGAGTTAAATAAACAACACTGAGAAAACTCCAGTCAGACCAGCTCACTAATGGTCCCAAGCATTTGACTCTCAGGCTTTTATCTTTGTATCTTGTTGTTATTAATTGCTTTGGGAGGAATGGTCATTTGCTACTTCTACAGAAATGTGAATTTCACCAAAACTTTTAGTTTTGGTTCAGTCTCACCTCTAGCCTATAGATCTCTCTCTTTTTAGCAGCAACTCTTATGTAAAGTTAACTTGGCATTTGACTAAAGACCTTGTATCAGATACAAACTCCACTGACTGCCTACCTGTCAGACTATGCTACCACCACCAGGAGCTGACCAGTCACTCCTCCTGGGAATGTTAACCCTCCCCCTGGGTGATTGCCATACACTTGGCCCAAGTACCAACATACTGGAGTTTCTGGATCTCCACCATTTCTGGACTTATGTGAAACCCCACACAGGAGGTGAGAAGACCTGGCAGTCCAAGAAGACACACGAAGGGCAACGTGATGCAATTCAGAAGTGTGGGGAAGTTAACTTGCCGTGAGATGAATTTTAACCAATGAGAAGCAAGAGACGGGAAGGAGCAGGGTTGATAAGCTTCCCCTCCTTTATCCCTCTCACTGACTCTCCTGAGCCAGACTTTCTCCAAACTATCTGCCATTTAGGCCTATCATTTAGGCTCAGTAGATGCACTAGCCAAGCTTCCTAAAGTATCTCTTCCTAGCTAACTATAAAGCCAAAGCCAGCAAGGTAATGTAACACTTCACATTGTTTCATGTCTTTTTTTGCCCTTCTCTTTCCCTCACTCTCCCACCCTAGGCTATAACTCCCTAACAAAGCACTTTAACCCTTGCCTCAGGCTCTGCCCTTCTAGAACTCAGGCTACGACAAATATCACAGAGAGGATGAGATACATGTTTTTCTGGACTATGAATCATTTGTTCCATCCAGTGTAGGGCATTATTGCTTCAGTTCTACTGGTGAAGCTTGCATAAACTATACAATAGAAATGGGTACATATTGGGGCGCCTGGGTGGCGCAGTCGGTTAAGCGTCCGACTTCAGCCAGGTCACGATCTCGCGGTCTGTGAGTTCGAGCCCTGCGTCAGGCTCTGGGCTGATGGCTCAGAGCCTGGAGCCTGTTTCCGATTCTGTGTCTCCCTCTCTCTCTGCCCCTCCCCCGTTCATGCTCTGTCTCTCTCTGTCCCAAAAATAAATAAACGTTGAAAAAAAAAATTTTTTTTTAAAAAGAAATGGGTACATATTTTCAGGCCACTTAGGGGAAGATTTGACATAAATATTTACTTAAATATTTAAAATATAAATACTTACTTAAAAATGAAAACCTATTCCATAATATGAAAATCAATAAAGCATATAACAATACTTCACCGAAGAAGCAACATCAAAATCGTCCTGCATGTGTATCACTAGCTGATTTGCTGACATTTAAACTAATCAAAGGACATGTTACTTCATCACATCAGGATTCAGAAGTGCTCCGAGCCCCTAGAGTTACTTGTTAATATCTGCCATCAAAGCTCAATGACTAAATTTTGATACCAGATATGTAGAATTTTGGAAGCTACAGAAATCCACTAAAAAAGTAAACTTGCCATGGGTAATGACTAATAGTCAAATAATCACAAAAATAACCACAGAAAAAATGTGACAAGGGTACAAAAGTTCAATCAGATTAAGCAAAATGATTTTTAATTAGTTGGCTTTAGAAGAATGAATTTTGTTTCTTGCGTGACACTTGCCTGAGAATCTATTCGTCTAGAACCAATCCCCTCACCTTCCTGGGTTCCTATTGCCCTATGACCTGTGTTGTTTACCATGAATTGTTGCCATGCTTTTGTTCATGCTTTCCCATCTGCCCGACATATTCTTCCCTTTTCGGTGGTCTTATGCCTTCTTCCAATTCAGTTCCCATGTTACTTCCTTTAAGGGTTTTTGCACCGCCAGGCAGAGGTTGGCACACTATATCCCATGGGCCAAATATGGGTGTTTTCACGGCCCATGAGCTAAGAAGGATTTCTACAGATAAGCATTTGCAATCAGTCTAATGATAGGGGACATTAACTTTGAATCCCAATTAAGCAAGATGTGATCCAACTTCAACAAAACAAAACAAAATGATGAAAGAATTCCATTCTCCTCATTAAAAGATCTGCAATTCAAAAAAGTTATACCCAATTATTATTAATGCATTGTGAAATGTCCCAATAAAAATTTATGGACATTTCTTTTATCTCTTGTCACATAAATACCTGCACAAGATCTTGATTTTTGTCTCTTGGCCCACAAAGCCAAATATGTTTCCTATCTCATCCTTTCCAGGGAAACATCTATCAACCTCTGCACTAGAATCATGGAGTCCAAAACAGCCAGAAAATTTCATATTTAGCATCTTGATTATAAAGATTAAAAAAAACAACAACAACAACGCAAAGAGAAGGGACAGGGCCGCCCCACCCACCCACCCCCGCTTCCCAGAAGTATTAGGACTGGCCCCCAAGCCTCTGGGCTGTGCTCTGCTCTTCCCCAAGTCACAGCTCAACAGACGTTTATTAACTGACTAGAAAGGAGCATGATTTCTCAGAGAACCTATAAATCAGACAGCATGCCCAATCTCCATTAAATATACCTTTCCCCTCCTGCCTTTTGCTCTTTGTTTAATTTAATGGAAATCCAATGCTTGGATGAAATTCAACCCCACTCTGTCTCCAGCAAGTGCTCAAGGATGTTAGGTGAGAAGCAGCTGTGAAGACGGGGTGTGATCAGTTAAATGTGAGCAGAGTTGAAAGCCTGGAAAGAATTCTATAGCCTAGTAATGGTTTATTAAAAAGCCCTGGCAAGGCTTCACTGGATTGACAGTTGGTCCACACCTTTCTCTTCCTTCTGAAAGAGCTCAGCAAAACCAATCTGCCTCTGCCTGAGACCTGCCATTCCACACTGCAGAACTCTACCAGGGCACAGTGTTTACACTAGAACTCGATTTATCATATTTACAAAAGGTCAGACATGACTGAACAGCCTGCCTGGAGATTTTATTTAAATCTACTGTATTTCTTTAAAGGCTTAAAAAAAAAATTCAACCTGTGCTTCGAATGAAGGGGCCATTTGATTTGTGTGATTTGTGTTTGAAAGGTCATCAGCTATATTACAAAACTTGGTCAGCAGAGATGGGGATGAGAGGAGTTGAGAGCTGACTAATAACGGGGGAATGTTCCCTCTTTGCTCATGAAGGCTTATTCAAAGGTATATTGTTTGTACACACTTTCAGAATATCCACTTCTAACAGTTGTGTTTGGGCAAATTAGAATCTCAATTCAAGTCCATAGAGATTGATAATACATAGATAAAAGGATAGATAGGAAGGGAGGTAGATAGATACACTGAAAAAACATGGTCAAAAAAACACGACTAAGCAACTGTTTGATGATGTGGATCATGTATTATCCTCAAGTTCAGAGAAAGGATATGCAGCCACACACACTGTCCTTAATTTGTAGGAGGAATTTTTACAAAGAATGTTCACCTTATGTCAGTGGTTGGCTGGTGGGAGGGTAGGGTTCTTCCTATATATTCCCAACTGCATTCATGTGACATGCAACCTATCATGATTTGTCGCCTACAGTAGGAAGCTTGTGAGGACAAAGGCGTGGTGTTCATGGGTGTTGGGATTAGTTCTTGAAACAACTTTTTTCCTGCCAATCCATTTAGGGAAATTCTACACAAATAAAGCTCTCAACAGTCCACAAAGACATTGCTAGTGTTGATTTGAAAACAAAATCAAAGATCCAGGAAGTGTCTGAGGAAAAGTGGATTGATTACATCAGAAGGTCCCACACATGGTTGCTTACCACAATCACGTGGGAGCTATTTTCTAAACATGTTTCAAGAGCTAAAGAATCCTAGCTTAAGAATGAAAGAAACATGTGCTTCACTAATGTGTCAAAGGAAGAATGAGGAAACCTGTAGAACTGGCATAAGTCTGAAAAAGGGGGTGAAGAGGAAGGAAAAACAAGAGTATCTCTCACATTTATCATTTTCCTACATACGGGAAACATACATATACATATACAGGATACATATCTTAACACCCTTGTTTTCAGAGTAGCACAGTGGAAGGCTGAAGACCAAATCAGTGGAGAGGACCAATTTTGCTATTACACAATCTGAGCTTGAATCCCAATTCTGCTACCACATCATTATCGAACAGCTCTGAACCTCAGCTTCCACAAGTATAACATGATTCTAGAGATAAGACCTTCCCTATTTGCTTGTTATGAAGATTAACTGAGATAATCTGTGTAAACATTTCACCAAGGTGCCTGATGAACCCTCTGCAAAATCTATTAGGATAGACAGGAAGCAAGTGCAAGTTCACAGAGGGGCTGTTGGGATCTTGACTTTCCCCACATGGTCTTATCTTCATTTGGGATCACAAAACTGAAGAGGCCTTGTGGTTCTCAAATTTGACCGCACATCTGAATTATCTGCAGAACTTTCTGTTTTAAAATGAGCACTGGGTGTTGTATGGAAGCCAATTTGACAATAAATTTCATATATAAAAAAAAAAAAATAAATAAATAAAATAGCCCAAGCTTAAAAAAAAAATAAATAAATAAAAATAAAATCTAGATTTTTATGGGGCACCTGGGTGGCTCAGTCAGTTAAGCGTCCAAGCTCAGCTCAGGTCATGATCTCACAGTTTGTGGGTTCGAGCCCCACATCCGGCTCTGTGCTGACAGCTCAGAGCCTGGAGCCTGCTTCAGATTCTGTGTCACCCTCTCTTTCTGTCCCTTCCCTGCACTCCCTCTCTCTCTCAAAAATAAACAAACATTAAAATATATAATTAAATAAATAAAATCTAGATTTTTAGGCCCTCCTCACATCTATTTCATTAGACTCTCTGGGATGGATTCCTGACATTACTATGTTTAAAAAATATGTCCCAGTTGATTCTGGTAAGTAACCATGTGTGGGACCTTCTGATGTAATCCACTTTCCATCAAATGAAGGAATCCCTTCTTCAAAATCCATGTTCCAACCTCTTCAGGGCACAGCAGTGCTCTCAAGTAGATAGTATCTTCTATGGTGTCATTTTGGTTGTTGGACACTGTTTTCTATGAGGTCCAAAAATCTTACAATCTCTACACCCCCATCTTACTTCTTAGTAGGAAATGACTTTTCCTATGCAATAACTTTTCTAAAATCTTTTTTTAATTTTTTTAATGTTTATTTATTTCTGAGACAGAGAGAGACAGAGCATGAGTGGGGGAGCGGCAGAGAGAGAGGGAGACACAGAATCAGAAGCAGGTACCAGGCTCTGAGCTGTCAGCACAGAGCCCAACGTGGGGCTCGAACTCACGAACCGTGGGATCATGACCTGAGCCAAAGTGGGTCGCTCAACCGACTGAGCCACCCAGGCGCCCCAAACTTTTCTAAAATCTTAAGGAGGCTATTCATCAAGCCTTCATTCTTTATCTTTATCTTTACATTCTTTATCTTCTCCATCTTCTTCAAATATTTCTCCTAGGACATGGTTTCTAAATCAACTTAACATCATCTTCTTCCTCATCTTAAACACTAGGTCAATCATAATATTCCTCCTTAAAAGATTTTACTAGAACACAACAGATGCTGTGTGTGGCCTGATCAGCACAATCATTTTCATGATCTCCCACCAAGCAGTCTAATTTTTATTAGTTTGTATCTTTTGACAGCTATCTAATATTGTTCAGGTTGTGGTCCATTTCAAACACCGATGCTCTTCAGAAACTGCTAGCAAACCAAATCTTCCTTATTTTTACGGCCATGTTTAACTTTTTGAGGAAAATGAAAGACTATTTATTTCCCACTCTTGAAGTTTCTTTTGGAGATTTTGGAATCAATTTTTTGAGGTGATAAGTAGAATTTTTATTATAATCAACATATGTGTTATTCCTCCTTGCTTTGCATTGTTTTGCATCATCTCATTCAGCCTTTGGCTTAAAAAAAAAAAAAAAAAAAAAAAGGCAGGACCAAAGCCTGTGGAAGTCCATGAGAGACCTCCAACTGGGTGGACATAGATTCACACAACCAGCTACAAGTGATGCTACAAAATGCTTTGCTGACCTCAAGAAAAATTATAATTGGAGAGCTCCTTGGATCTACCATCGTCATAAAGCGATTTATAAAGGAACTAAAGTCAGCTTGAGATATCTTCCTCTTAATGAATACACACAGGTGGCTCTGTATCCTTGCCTTTTCTAAAGATACATAAACAATTTAATGGTTTATTTCAGAATGTTGCATGGTTGTAAATGTCAAGATTGAGAGTTTATGTCAACCAGAAGCTAGCCTTTGTGAGAATAATGGAATTATTTGACTGTCTCCATTTTTCCAGAACTTATTTATGAGCCCTCAGAGGTTACTGACAATGATGCTGAGACTCAGCAATCACATTTCTAAGGTCTGTTAGCATTTTAGAGGCATGGTTCCTTTTATTCTCAGGTAATTGAATTCTCTTAAGTCTGCTGAATCTTCTTTTACTCACTTGTCATATTGCTTAGGCCACAATACCCCCTTATTTTCTTTTGAATTTTCTTCCTTTCAAGTCAGAAAATGTTTCCCATTTTCAAGACAATGGAAACAAAAATAGAAATTATGATTTTTCTCTTTTTTTCATCATGTTAACACACAAATCTTTATTTTTCAGACTGCAGGCTTGATACGTCCTCCAATGTAGGTACTTGTTACAAAGATCACTAAAACAGCTTTCTGAGCCACTGCAAGTCTGGGAATGTCCCTCCCAACATAATCTTCCCTGTACTATGCCCTGCTTTCATATTCAACCTTGACCATTTGGCATCTGAGGACAGATCATTTTCTGTTAGAGCATAGAGGGACTGTCCCGTACATGTTGGATGTTTAACAGCATCCCTGTCCTCTGGGTCCCATGCACCTCCCACCCCCCAGTTAGGACAAATTGAAAGTATCTTCAGATGTTGCCCCCAGTTGACTTCCTAATTTTTGGAAATTTTGAAAATCACATATCAAAAATTTTTATATTATTATTAACCTTCCTTACACATACCCCTTGGCATCTCTAGGCTGGTTCATACTTTTTGTTTAATTTATTCTCAAGTTAGTTAACATACAGTGTAGTCTTGGTTTCAGGAGTAGAATCCAGTGATTCATCACATATTAACACCCAGAAAGTGCTCTCCTTAATGCCCATCACCCATTTCCCTACCTCCACCAACCCTCAGTTCGTTCTCTGTATTTAAGAGTCTCTTATGGTTTGCCTCCCTGTTTTTATCTTATTTTTGCTTCCCTTCCTCTATGATCATCTGTTATGTTTCTAAAACTCCACACGAGTGGAATCATGTGATATCCGTCTTTCTCTGACTTATTTTGCTTAGCATAATACACTCTAGTTCCATCCATGTTGTTGCAAATGACAAGATTTGATTCTTTTTCATAGCCAAGTAGTATTCCATTGTGTATATCTGCCACATCTTCTTTATCCATTCATCAGTTGATGGGCATTTGGGCTCTTTCCATAATTTGGCTATTGTTGAGAGCACTGCCATAAACATTGGGGTGAATGTGCCCCTTCAAATCAGCACTCTTACAGCCTTTGGATAAATTCCTACTAGTGCAACTGCTGGGCCGTAGGGTAATTCTACTTTTAATTTCTTGAGGAACCTCCACACTGCTTTCCAGAGTGGCTGCACCAGTCTGAATTTAGGCTGGTTCATATTTACATTTGCTACAAATATCCCATGCAGTTGGATTGTATGTGGCCAGACCAGGAACCTTCCATGGAGGACACAAACTCCCAAGTCTATTGTCCTTAGAAATTGTTTATCAGATCTGGCATCTCCCTCCATTTCATTTGCAAATCTGCCATTTTTTAATCCACCAAAGAAGAATTGGAAACCTTCGGCCCCCAGAGCTTCTCAGATCGCAAGGTTCATATTTAAAATAGTGAAATCATAAGATAATAATCTGATGCTTGGTGCTTCTAATTCCAAAACCCACACTGATTCTGGGAATGGAAGGAACCAACCAGTTTGCCTTGAGCTATTTCCAAGCCCTTTCTAAGAAATGCTTACTTATACCACAAGTAATCTTTTTCCCTCATAGCTTATGTCTAGCTACTTTCCAACAAAGTTAATTTTTCTCCTTTTTACTAGTGCACACTAGATGTACTTTTAGTGATGTGTCCTTGTAATAAAGTCAACTGAGCAAAACCCAGAGGGGAGGCTATTTTCAAATGTCTTTTGGAAAGAAAGAAAACAATCCACAAAAAAAGGAAAGGCAACACTGTTCTTTTAGAAATAGCCTGCTGTGGCAAAAAGAAATGCACAGAAAAGGACAATTTTGTGATTCAATAGGAATGCAAAAGTCAGAATTATTGCCAATACAGAAGGACAGAGGTGAAAATGCTGGGAAAGTTAAGGTTGCCAGGCTCTCCGTATACGCACAAAGAACTTCTTGTCTTACGCTGCCGAGAAAGACAAGCTATGGACATTTTGCCTATCTTTCCCACCTAAATGTAAAGGCTAACACAAATTCGAATTTGAGTTCCTAACACAAATTCTTTCCCAGAGATTCTTGGGAAACTTCCTGGGTCAACACCCCCCTCCCACCTCCTAGAATATGTGTGACACCTGCCAGTAGCTACTGGGCAAGTGTTTTTCAAACTTCAGTGTGTTTAAGGATCAATAGGAGAGCTTATTTCAAAGGTAGCATTCTGGGGCCTGTCTACCAGAGGTTCATTACATGCAGGCTGGAGCCCAGAAATTCACACTTATTTTTTTTTGAATGATTTTTTTTTTTTTTATTTACTATTTTTGAGAGAGAGAGAAAAAGCATGTGAGCGGGGAAGGGGCAGAGAGGGGAGGGGCGAGAGGATCTGAAGTGGGCTCTGTGCTGATAGCAGAGAACCCGATGTGGGGCTCGAACTCATGAACTGTGGGATCATGACCTAGGCCGAAGCTGGATGCTTAACCAACTGAGCCACCCAGGCACCCCAGAAATTCGCACTTTTTTTTTTTTTAATTTTTTTTTCAACGTTTAATTATTTTTGGGACAGAGAGAGACAGAGCATGAACGGGGGAGGGGCAGAGAGAGAGGGAGACACAGAATTGGAAACAGGCTCCAGGCTCTGAGCCATCAGCCCAGAGCCTGACGCGGGGCTCGAACTCACGGACCGCGAGATCGTGACCTGGCTGAAGTCGGACGCTTAACCGACTGCGCCACCCAGGCGCCCCCGCACTTTTTAAATTAAGTAACACAGGTGATTCGATGCATGTTTGAAAAACACTGTCCCAGGTACCCTAGGGTGAAACTGGGAAAACCCTGATAACTGGGGCCTGGTCATGTAGGCACAAAATGTGTTTTATCATGGCATTCAGTACTTCTCTCCCCAAAGAAACAATTGGCAGATAAGCAATATAAAATAGTGTTATCAGAGCTTGTATGCAAACCCTTCCCAAAAGAGAAGCAACATTTAAAATAACTTGTTATTCACACAGAAAAATATGTGTTTAGCAAAAATATGCTGTTAAGACTATTAAGCTTTAGTTTCTGTATAAATGAAGATTTCTTCCCTCAAAGAAAAATTAGGCCACAAGAAATTTTTTCTCCTCTAATAAACCATGATGTTCGAATGCGTGAATGAAAGGACAAATGCCTTGCCAGCGTTCTCCATAAAAGCTGACCGTCTGTGAGCCCAATGAGACAGCCTAGCCCTTGCAGATCTGAAGCTGGAACCTAGCTGTCCGACCCACTGATGGCTGTTTTCATAACAGATGATTGAGAAAAGTCCCCTGCCACTTCTGCTTCAGGGTCTGTGCTGTCTAGTCGAGACAAGCTGATGTCCACCAGCTAACGTTCATGTCTCCATCAACCTTGTCTCCAAGTCCCAGAAACATCTCACACAAGCAGAAGTTCTCTTTCTCAAGGTACATGGAGCAGACCACATTTAGCAGAGGTCATGATACTGTCATCTCTATTTGAACCTGAACTGACATAGCTTTTACTCTTGTTCTGCACAAATAAATGAGAAAACACAAACGAGATCCTTTTTTTTTCTTTTATTAATGGACAAAAGTGCACAAAATTGTAAGTACTCAGCTGCATGAATTGTCACAAGGTTGAACACACCTCTCTAACCATCTAGGACCTCACCTGGAGCCAAAACATCACAGGATCCCACAAACTTCCTTCCATATTCTGCCAGTCACTATACCTCCCAGGATAGGGGCAAAGGCATGGTTTTGCTTATTTGGGGCCGTTATTAAATGAGGTAATATTGTATGTGCTGCTTTGTGTCTGATATCTTTCAAAGCAAGTATTTTATTTTTTTTATTTTTATTTATTTTTTTTAGTATCAAAGCCTTTTGAGATTTATTCCCCTCTCAATAGACGTCTTTAAGATAAATTCAGGTTGCTGCATGTATCGATAGTTCATTTATTTATTTATTTTTTATAATTGCTAAGTTATATTCCATGATATGAATGTACTACAATTTATTTAACTGTTTTTTTGTTGAAGGACGTTTAATTTTTTTCCAGGTTTTGGTTGTTACCAAAAAAGCTGGCATAAACTTTCATGTTTAGGCTTTTGTGTCAACACGTTATCATTTCTCTACTATAAATTTTTTTTTCAATATATGAAATTTATTGTCAAATTGGTTTCCATACAACACTCAGTGCTCATCCCAAAAGGTGCCCTCCTCAATACCCATCACCCACCCTCCCCTCCCTCCCACCCCCCATCAACCCTCAGTTTGTTCTCAGTTTTTAACAGTCTCTTATGCTTTGGCTCTCTCCCACTCTAACCTCTTTTTTTTTTTTTTCCTTCCCCTCCTCCATGGGTTTCTGTTAAGTTTCTCAGGATCCACATCAGAGTGAAAACATATGGTATCTGTCTTTCTCTGTATGGCTTATTTCACTTAGCATCACACTGTCCAGTTCCATCCACGATGCTACAAAAGGCCATATTTCATTCTTTCTCATTGCCACGTAGTATTCCATTGTGTATATAAACCACAATTTCTTTATCTATTCATCACTTGATGGACATTTAGGCTCTTTCCACAATTTGGATATTGTTGAGAGTGCTGCTATAAACATTGGGGTACAAGTGCCCCTATGTATCAGTACTCCTGTATCCCTTGGGTAAATTCCTAGCAGTGCTATTGCTGGGTCATAGGGTAGGTCTATTTTTAATTTTCTGAGGAACCTCCACACTGTCAAAGCAAGTATTTTAATACACGAATGCCCATATCATGCCCCCTGTTCTCCTGAGATACTGGTATTCATCAAATATCTGTAAAGACCCTTCAAAAGTTGTCAGTAGAGCAAAGCAACTGACCAACCTCCTGAGAAATTTAACAGCAGCCTATAGCACGAAATGGGAGGAGATTCACCATAGAAACCATTGCTCTCTTTCCATCAGACAATAAATTTGTATCAAATGCCTACTGTGTACTAGCTCTACATTAACACTATGAGGTAGAAAAGTCATGGCCCATCCAGAAAGCACTCAGAATGTATCTGGAGAGGTTAATACACAAACATAAAAGAAAGAAAGAAAACTCAGGATGTGTGTATATACTTACAGTGCTGCATGTGTCTTCTAGACAATTCGAGAAAAGAACAATAAGGTGCTGCTTGAGTTACAGACAATAACTTCTTGAGTTACAGGCAATAATTGCAAAGTGAGTTATGGAGGAAGGACCCCAATGCATGGTTGTCACCAAGAGAAAGGGTTCTCAGGAGAGATGACATCGTCTCCTGTGTATTGCAGATATGGCTACAAAAGTTGTGTTATTAATGTCACTAGGGTAGGAACAGAAAGTTCTGTAGGGAGATAAAGATTTGGCCTAGGTGGGCAAAAAACAGGCAATATAAAAATAGGACCCTGTTAACAAAAAAAGAGACATCAATGTTTGAGAGGCAGTGATGGTTTGCCTCTGAGGTGTTCTTTTTCCTCAGAGAAACTCAGTATCTCTTTACAGAATCACTGTACTTGAGCCAATGACAGAGGTTCCATAATTGAATCTTATATCTTAGTAATAGCAGTCACTGCCAGATAAGAGTTTGTCCTATTTAGTACGAAAGATTTCCTTTATAGTTGGCCATAGCCAAAAAAAATTTTTTTGATAATAAAATATCATTGATCGGGTGGCAGGAACTCTTTCATGTATGTGTTAGCTATAATCTTCACCATGTCCTAAAAGGCAAATACTGAAAACTAAGATTCAGATGGCTGCAATACCTTTCATATAATTAAACAGCCTGTAAGAGGAACTGCCTGGATCTGATCCCAGGTCTATCTAGATACAAAAATC
Source organism: Herpailurus yagouaroundi (assembly GCF_014898765.1). Classification (NCBI taxonomy): domain Eukaryota; kingdom Metazoa; phylum Chordata; class Mammalia; order Carnivora; family Felidae; genus Herpailurus; species Herpailurus yagouaroundi. The sequence continues at coordinate 16,278,050 of NW_024412400.1, forward strand.
GTCTAGAGAGCAGAGGGTGATCCCTTTAATTGGATGTGCTGATAATGATCACAATGGCCCAATATAATTGTTATATGGTATTTTCTATTCTATAAATTCTTTATTCTGTATCGCTCTTCACAGTCTCACAAATAGGTTTATCTGCATTTGACCCTCACAATGACCATACTGAGTAAGCAAAACCAATCTTAGCCCATGTCACAGGGGAGCTCACCTAGTTTGTCAGCAGGAGGCCACAACTGAAGGCCAGATCTTCTCATTTCATAATCAGTATTGTTTCCACTGACTAGAAATGTACAACTTTAGTACTTCTGTATGGATATGAAGATAAACCATAATATGATCTTTAGGTCATGGGTAAAATAAAAATCCAAGATATATTTACTGATAAAATGTCTTTGTAACACAAGTTGCTCAAAATACTCTTCTTAAAGAAAGGCCTGGGGAGGGGGTAGGATTCCAACAATCCTAATGATTATCTATTTCCTCAAAATCCCAGACTTGTTCAGCAGCATGGAAACTCTTACAGAAATGGCTTTCCCTGCATCTGTCTGAGAATAAGAGAAGTAGAGGAAGGTTAAACATGCAAATGATGCTGCAAAATTCATGACTGTGGATGCGTCTGATTCCCAGCCCACAGCTTTAGGGGGGCACATGGCTCCCCTGGATAAAAGAAAGTAAGCATGGAAAGAAGCTGGCAGGCTTTCCCAGAAAATACACCACCCTTGGGCACCCTGCCCAAGAAAGAATCAGACAACACAGCCAGATGATTTAAATGCTTAGCTGCTAACCTCAGCCTGAAGGAGCCTTGTGTTGGCAGTCTTCACTAAGATTCTCAGGCTTAGCAAATAAGCCAGGCATCCCATACCACTAAGGGCCACAGAACAAGAGCCTCTTAGGAGGACAGTCTAGGCCAGATAACCCCCTTCCACCTCACAGATCCATGAATACCGTTTGCACAGCAAGTGGGATGAGTGGTCATCGAAATCAAATAAACATATGGCTTCAAGGATTCTCAGGCACCCCCTTGCCTACAGGCTTTCTAGGCTTGCTTAAGGTCTCCCCATCATATGAGACAATGTCAGGGTTCTACCCAGATTCCCCAGGATATCTTTTGACCTTGTTTGTGCATGCCCCTCCTCCCTTTGGTGTGTTTTACACACCCATGGCCAGCAAGTATTTTTAGGACTGCCCTAAGGCTACTGGAAGCGGGAGCCTGAAGCACTTCAAAATACAAAAAGCCCTTAACCAATGCCTGACAGGCATCATCCATGAAAGACCCAGCCCACTTGCCCAGGCCCCAGAGCAAGTCTGTTTGTGCCTAGAATGCCACAAAATTTTTGGTGAACGATTCTTTCAGTCTTTTTCTTCTTTCTTGTAAGTTTTCATTTAAATTCCAGTTAATTAACATACAGTGTTATATCAGTTTCAGGTGTCAAACATAGTGATTCAACACTTTTGAAAATACAACACCCAGTGCTCATCACAGCAATGCACTCCTTAATCCGCATCACCCATCCTCCCACCCACCTCCCCTCTGGTAACCATCAGTTTGTTCTCTATAGTTAAGAGTCTGTTTCTTGGTTTGCCTCTCTTTTTTTCCCCTTTCCTCATTTGCTTAGTTTCTTAAATTCCACATATGAGTGAAATCATATAGTATTTGTCTATCCCTGGATGACTTATTTCACTTAGCATTACACTCTAGCTCCACCTATGTCATTGCAAATGGCAAGATTTCATTCTTTTTATGGCTGCATAATATCCCATTGAATATATATACCACATCTTTATCCATTCATCCGTCCATGGACACTTGGGCTGTTTCCATAATCTGGCTGTTATACTGGCTGCCATAAACAAAGGGGTGCATGTATTCTTTTGAATTAGTATTTTTACATCCTTTGGGTAAATATCTAGTAGTGCAATTGTCAGATCGTAGGGCAGCTCTATTTTTAACTTTCTGAGGAGTCGCCATACTCTTTTCCACAGTGGCTGCACCAGTTTGCATTCCCACCAACAGTGCAAGAAGGTTCTCCTTCCTCTGTATCCTTGCCAATACCTGTCGTTCCTTGTGCTGCTGATTTTAGCCATTCTGACAGGTGTGAGATGGCAGATCATTGTCATTTTGATTTGCATTTCCCTAATAATCAGTGATGTTGAGCATCTTTCCATGTGTCTGTTGGCCATCAGTATGTCTTTTTTTTTTTTTTTTTGGAAAAATGTCTATTTATGTCTTCTACCCATTTTTTTAATTGGATTGTTCATTTTTGGGTGTTGAGTTTTGTAAGTTCTTTATGTATTTTGGATACTAACCCTTTATCAGATACGTCATTTGCAAATATCTTCTCCTATTTTGTAGATTGCCTTTCAGTTTTGTTGATTGTTTCCTTTACTGTGTAGAAGCTTTCTATTTTGATGATGTCCCAATGGTTTGTTTTGCTTTTGTTTCCCTTGCTGTAGGAGACATATCTAGAAAGAAGACACAGTGACCAGTGTCAAAGAGGTACTCCCTGTGTTCTCCTCCAGGATTTTTATGGTTTCAGGTTTCACATTTAGGTCTTTTATCCATTTTGAATTTATCTTTGTGTTTGGTGTAAGAAGGTGGTCAGTTTCATTCTTTTACATGTTGCTGTCCAGTATTCCCAGCACCATTTGTTGAACAGACTGTCTTTTTCCCATTGGATATTCTTTGCTGCTTTGGCAAAGATTAATTGGCCATATAGTTGTGGGTTCATTTCTGGGTTTTCTATTCTGTTCCATTGGTCTATGTGTCTATTTTTGTACCAGTACCACACTGTTTTGATCATGACAGTTTTGCAATATAAATTGGAGTCCAGAATTGTGATGCCTCCAGCTTTGTTTTTCTTTTTAAGATTTCTTTGGCCAAAAAAGACCCAAACAGTCAGCCTCTTCTTAAACCTCAATCCAAGGAACCAGCTGGAGAAGACAGAAAATGCCGCTCCTCACAAAATACCCCCTGTCACTTGAGAAGTCTACCTGCAATAAATTTCACCCCATCCACCTTCTTCAGTTACACAAATGAGAAGTCCCCGTGCACATCAATGTATGAAGAGAGATACTGGGGAGGGTGCTAGAGATGTAGTGTGTACCTGCAGTGTCTAAGGTGTAGATTGGCTAGTCAAAATGCCCCATTACTGAGTAAGTGTCTGGAGAGAGGTAAAACTTTGAGTTGCAATGACCATTTGTATCTGAGTGTGCAAAAAAGATTTGCAAGCAGATATGTACCGGAGAGAAGGTCTGAGCAGCTGAAGATGAGAGGGAAGTGTGGCTGGGGCAGGAAATCAGGCTGAAAGTTTAGGAAACACAGGCTGTTTCTCCTACAGTAATGGTTCTTCATTACTGTATAGTATATACAGTATATACAGGTATAGAAGCTTTCTATTTTGATGATTCAGGTGATTCAAGTAGCATCAGCATCACCTGCGAGCTTGTTAGAAATGCAAATTCCCGCTACCTCTTCGAAATGGGCCGAGCAATCTGTGTTTTACAAGCCCTCGGCTGATTCTGATGACGTCGAAATTTGAGAGTCACTAGTCTAAGGTGTAGCTCTCAATAGAAGCCCCGCCACCACCAAAGAGCAACTGTTGCCATGCCCTAAACGCTAGGAGCTCTGGGGATAAATGGTGTCAATCTTCAAAGCCAATACCCATTTGGCAAAGCTTATTTTCAAGGTCTTTTTTCACTGTAGTTTTAAGGCCTTAAAGAGAAAAGTCTAAATTCTCACCTTCAGACACATCACTGCCCAGTACGTGCATAAGAGATGTGGCAGTCCCAGTCTTTGCCCTCATGGGTGCATCTGTTAGCTGGGGTTTGCCCCTCCTATAAACACGCTGTCATGGGGCGCCTGGGTGGTGCAGTCGGTTAAGCGTCCGACTTCAGCCAGGTCACGATCTCGCGGTCCGTGAGTTCGAGCCCCACGTCGGGCTCTGGGCTGATGGCTCAGAGCCTGGAGCCTGTTTCTGATTCTGTGTCTCCCTCTCTCTCTGCCCCTCCCCCGTTCATGTTCTGTCTCTCTCTGTCCCAAAAAAATAAATAAACGTTAAAAAAAATTTTTTTTAATAAATAAATAAATAAATAAATAAATAAATAAATAAACACGCTGTCATACTAGAAATGTCTTCCAGTGATAGAATGCTTCCTGTTCGGCAGAGAAGCTTCTTCAAATAGCTCCAGCTGCTGGTCTTGTCTGCCAGCTTGCCTCTCAGAAGTCGTCGGGAGATGGGATCAAGGTAATAGACGGCATAACAGGAGGAGATTCATAGTCACAGACACAGGCCAGACTCCACTCCCTGGTGGCGAATCTATGCCAACTTCAGGGTCAGGAATGAGGCAGAAGCCACCAGTAAGAGATTCATTTGTCCAGAATATCTGGACTACAGTTGCCCTGACAGAGTCCTACAAAAATCACAAGAGATCCGAAGGTAGGAACCGATTTAAGTAGAAGCCCCAGTATGCCTGTACCAGTCTAGCATGGGAAACATTCAAAAGGATGTAAGAAACTGAAATAAGGAAGATAAATAGAAAAGTGAAGAGTCAAGAGTGATGTGCTCTAAGTGGAAGTGCTCTGAGACCTCAGGGACGTGAGCAACCTCTCTGGACTTCCCTTCCCCTTCTTTAAAATGAATGAGTCGGGGCGCCTGGGTGGCGCAGTCGGTTAAGCGTCCGACTTCAGCCAGGTCTCGATCTCACGGTCAGTGAGTTCGAGCCCCGCGTCGGGCTCTGGGCTGATGGCTCAGAGCCTGGAGCCTGTTTCCGATTCTGTGTCTCCCTCTCTCTCTGCCCCTCCCCCGTTCATGCTCTGTCTCTCTCTGTCCCAAAAATAAATAAATAAATAAAAAAACGTTGAAAAAAAAATTTAAAATGAATGAGTCAACAGGATGACCTCCAAGGCCAAATCCAGCTCTATAACTGTAAATCTCTCCCCACGGCTGGAGGTGCCTTTCTTCTTTCTTTGCTGTGCTGGGTTCCCGTGGGTCTAATCACCACTTCCTAATCTCTGGGTACATTTTCCTGCTGACTTTCCCAAAGGCAAACTTCTACATATTAAAAAAAATGAAAACAAAAACAAAAACGAAAAATCTCCCAAAGTCTCTGCTTTTGAACTGGAGGTACAATTGATGCCCACAAAAAGAGTCACCAGGGTAAGCATATTTGGGAAAAAAAGCATTTCAGCAATGGAGGAAGGAAAAGACATCGAGCCCAACGGATATTAAAAATAAAGGTTAGTAAACGTTCGGAGAAATCTTCTCTCTCCTTTCCCTATATCTATCCTACTCTTTCTTTTCTCCTGCGTGACTCTCCTTTCTTGTGCTGTTTATTAAGCTCTTATTTCATACTTTGCACATTCTCTGCTGGCATGAATAAATCCTCACAACAACCATGTGAGGCACATACCATTAATATCTTCATCTTATCATAAGGAAACTGAGGTTTAGGGACATTAGCATTCCCAAGATGACAGAGAGAATAAGCGTAAGACTGGAACCTACATCCAGGAAAAGCCGGGTCCAGAGCCAGGCTCTTAATCCTCCGGTGTGCTGCACCTCTCAAATTTCCTTTATGCACTGTTAATTTAGGATGAAAAACAATGAGTTTTAGAAAATTTGTTCAAGGTTTATCTTAAAAAAAAAACAATAACTAATGTTTATTTATTTTTGAGACAGGCACAGAGCGTGAGCAGGGGAGGGGCAGAGAGAGACAGAGACAGAATCCCAAACAGGTTCCAGGCTGCTGAGCTGTCAGCACGGAGCCCGATGCGGGGCTGGAACTCACAAGCCATGAGATCATGACCTGAGCTGAAGTCGGACATGTAACCGGCAGAGCCACCCGGATGCCCCAAGTTTTATCACTTTTTTTAAAGTAACCCCGAAAGACTGTTGCACATTCCTTCAGGCAGAACAGTGATCCTGACACTACATCTCAACAGACAGTTATCTGAAGAGCATCCGATGTATCCAACAAAGGATCAAGGTGAACGATAAGCCCTCGATGTCTTGACATGAGGTTCTTAGTTTCATCAACCAGAGCCTGAGTACTACTCCAGATTCTATTCTGAGAGAGCTATGTGACCTTGGGAAAGTCAGTTGACATCTCCAGGGTTTAGTCTATCTATAAATTAAGGGGAGATTGCTTTCCTAAGAAAGGACCTGACGCTGGGGCAAACTCCTTCCCCCCTTCACTGCTTTCTTCTCCGCTTTTCTAGAAACAAAAACTTCAGAACAGGGGGAAATACTCATTAATCCCTTCTCTATTTTGAATCATGGTGGCTAGCCTTCTGGCTGCTTGTATTGCCAAACTTTGCTGTTTTTAACTTTCCTTTTTCGACTCAGTGATCGCAGACTCTAAGGAGTGGCCGAGAGGCAACCAGAGTTACTCTTGCATTTGAACTTCAGCAAGGAAATTACAGTGTTGGTGTACCCACTAGGAATAAATGTGCCATTCCTACTTCTTCCTAACAAGTTCCAAAAGTAAGCCCCAAATATATAAAATGACATCTCTGCTGGCCGCTTAAAATGAGTCTCTCTCTTCCCAATCCCTCAATGCAGGGGTCTCAATTCAATTTAGCTGTCAGGTCATGTCAAGATTAATAACCCTTTAGAAGAGAGATCATCTTACCCAACTAACTAAATGAATCTCCCTCAGTGGGAATTCTGACTCTTGTAACTAAATCATGGTCTTAGGAATCACGGAGCTGGAAAGAAACTTCTGAGGTGTTGTAGGTCATCTTCATGTCTGGATAAAACCAAGTTCAAAACAAAGAGAATGAGGTGATCTTTACTTAAAAGAGCCAGAGATTCATTAGTCTTTTTCAGTCATGCAATGCTTAAATCCATACACAAACATCACTCGTTTATATTTTTCAGAGGGAAAGAGTAAAAGAAATGGTTTTGACTATCAGATTTTAGTATAATTTAAACTGTAAGTGAAATTTGGACTCCAATTCATTAAGAATCTTTTTTACAAACAACCATGAACTTAATACATTGAAAAGAAATTGCTGAAATAAAGTGTGGGTATTTCTAAAATAAGTATACTATTGGCATGGACAAGCCATGGCATTCAGAGCAACTAATTCAAAGTGCCAGAAACGTACTAAAATAACTCTGCACATTAACAAAGAAAATTCTAAAATTAATTTATATATTGTGTCACTCAGGAATCTTATTTGCAAGTATTGCATTCTGGCTGATTTAATCAGAAAATGAATGAATTGAAATTATATCAGCTGCTTGCAGAGTTGAGTCGCTAGGAAGGTTGGAAATTGGTCAGGAACAAGGGATACTAGACCACACCCAAAGCAGGGCCAGAGTTCTACCACCAGACTAGTCCAGTGGGGACTCTGCTTCTGATGTCCCTGAAAACCAGGCACAATAGCTTACAAAATTTTCCACCAGAAATGGCCCCCAGACCCCAGATGTTAGTACTGTACCTGTTATCCCTGATTTTCCCAGAAACGTACATTTCCTACATTGCTATTGCCACCAGAGAAATGGGAATCATTTATCCACTGTTCCTACTTCTTTGCATTTCTAGCAAATTTATATACATAGATGGATGTGCTGATTGGTCAACTGTGGATCAAGTGCCTACCAGAGAGGTGACAAACTATCTATCCTTTTGTATTTCTTATGGGAATTCCTGGGGCCCTGCCAAGACCCAGACTCTGCCAGACTCGAGGGCCAATAGTCAGGAGAGGCCAAGTCATGCTGCTTAAATGAACCACCCCAAAAATCTTAGTGGCTGAAACATAAAATATTTTTGTTTCCTTTTCTTCCCCCCCCCCCCCCCCCCCAGCCCCGGCCGTCCCCAGTCATGCTATGTATTTGTAACTAGTTACCTGAGACCTCTGTTCTGTGTCACTTTCTCATTCTCACTCAAGGACACAGGCTAACAGGGCAGACTCTATGTGGAAAGCTTCACGTCATCATGGCAAAGGGACAGTGTGGTGAAACATATACCAGTACGTAAAGTTTCTAACTGGAAGTGACACGCGTCACTCCTGCTTCACCTTTAGTGGCCAAGCAAGCAGGGTGTAGGGAAATATGATTCTACTATGTGCTCAGAAAAAGAACCAGAAATACTAGATGGACAGCACTAATGAACAGCATAGTGATGAACTGCCAAATATATAAAGGGGATTCAGACATTAGGCAGTTAAAAACCGACAAACATCTACTACATATTAACGATAACTAACATTTATTGAGCAGTTACCATGTTCCGGGCACTGTTGTTACTGAGTTGCCTTACATACCTTATCTCATTAAATGGACTCTGGGACCTAGCTTTTAGCATTATTTTGATTTATTGATGAGGAAACTGAGGTTGAAGAGATTATGTGACTTGCTCAAGTTCACATACCAGGGAATAAAGAACTAAGATTTCAACTTATAATTATCAATAAGTGTAAACGAAAGGAAAAAAAAAACTCAGAGTTTTTTCTGAATGGACAATAACCACACCAAGTACAAAGCGACGGCTGAGGGCTCATACGGGAAGTAAAGTGTTAACTTTCCTCAGCTTCCCACCTCTGTTTCCCTTACTCTTTCAGTTCCCCTCTCTTCTCTCTCTGCTTTTAGCTCTCACTAGTCCTACAAGCCCATCCCAAGTCTCCTTCATGGAGACTTGGATCAGAAATTGTGGAGTGAGAGACACCACAGAGTCTCACAGAGACAGAAGCTCTGGGTTCTGTCAGGCTTTGGACTGGAGGCAGCTCTGAGCTTCAGTCTTCTCAAAGCTGAACTGATAACAATAATCCCAAATTACAGTGTTGTGGTAGAAATAAGTTACAAATACTACATGTGTAAAATGTGATTAGTAGAAAGATGATCGATAAAGAATGTCTGCTGTAATGAGATATATCTGAAAAAAATGATAAGAAGCTTCAAAGTCCAAAAGGATGAACAGCTGAAGAAATTCCTGGCCAATAGAAAGAGATCTGGGTGAGTTATCATTTTCAAATCTCTTCTGGAATAACATCAGATAGACTAGTGCCCACTCGCAAGGCTTGCCTTTCGCTCTCCCAATGCGCCCTCCTATGTGAGAGCATACTACCGCCATACAGATCCCCCCCACCCCATTTAAAAACAGAGTGTTCCTATGAGCTTTTTCATAAACAGAAATGGCTTAAAGCAAAGAGTATACCCCCTTGGAAAAAGATACTAACATAGGTTTTCATAAAAGCGAAGTGACAGTACTATGAACTTTCAGAGAGTGGGGGGTCCCTATAAATCTAATTTATTAAGCCTTTCCTTTTCAGACTCTCTGATGCATTCCAGGAAACAGTGACACCACAAATGATGTTAAACCTTATTCATTCCGTTGATAATGAACAATCATCATGTGTGCCTTCTGGACAATGTTTTCTTAAAATGATTCTGCTCATTTGGGTATGTCACTGTGAAGTTAGAATTTCTAAATTCTTTTACTTTTATCAGGTTAAGTGGTGAGAAGAGGTCAATGTGGAATAAAAGTGAAAGCACCACTGAACAGAGGGAAAAGTGATGCTAATAATTGGAGAAAATGTCAGGGCCAACTAAAAGTTTCCATTAAAACATCTCCCATTACAATTTGTCCTGTGAGTGCTGTGGCCGAAAGTGCCCTGGTCACTCCTTTGAGCATTTTCCATTAATTATTTTTCCATTGTGTCGATTAGACTAGAACCAATTGCTTATAAGCATTCACATCCACAGCAGGTCTAAATTAACGATATAATGTTGTTCTTTCAAAGCCAGCTTTGTGCAAGGCAAACCCAGTGGTAGCAGATGGACATTTTCTGTTGCAAAGAGCGCTGTGTATTTATTATAAAATTAGGGATTCTGCTGCTTAAGAAACAGTGCAATTTTGCTTCCTTTACACCAAAAAGTAAAAGCATTCATCCTCTGTCACATATCTGAAAATTATCTCTTTGTTGGTATAAATAATAGAGAAATAAGAAAAGGAAAGACCAATATGGGAAGAGTCTACAGTTTTCCATTATTGTTGTGTAAATTACCCACTTTTGTTTCTTTGGCAGCATTTTTTTAAAGTAGCATTGGTTTCCTGGGACACAGAATACCTTTCAGCACCATGCCACATCTCTAACAGGTCTTATTCATATCTTAAGCAAAACACATTGAAGAAGGTTGAATTGTTTTATCTCGTAAATCAAATGTAAGTGATTATTTGGTCCCAATATTAGACTGTACTGTGCTTCCCTGCCCCTTTGGCCCAGATCACTGCCAGATGCCTATAACTTGTTTCTTTGTGGTTTTAGCTAGAACTTCTGGTCTTCAAAGAACAAAATTTTTATTCTGTTTTCTGGACATTGGGACCTATTTTAGTCTCAATTATTTATAAATACTCCTGTCAACTTCTCAATTATAAACCGGAGGCATTATTCACTTCTTCTTCATTGATGAATTTTCATACCAAGCTGATGAAGGGCACTATTTTTAGAATGAGTTCCTCCAGATTTCATCCAAACATCTGCAAAGAGGATAGCATGAAATTGAGCATCTCCATTCCCGAGCATACGCAAGGTCGCAAAAACACAACACAGTTTCCCAAGTAAATATTAGCAGCCTGAGAATTACCAAGATGATAATGTTACTCCAAAAACTGTCTCTTGTCTCTCAATATGGGTTGCTGAGGTTGTTCCCTTGGTATGTGCACATCCACTCTGCAACCTGCCTTCTTTGGCATTCTTGGTACGTGTTTTCCGTGGGGAAAAAGATTAGCGGAAAGGCTCCTCTTGTATTTTCTCTGTTGTCATTTCCTCTTGATGTTACTTTCCCTCCTTATTTCTCTACAACTTCTCTCTGTAACTAATAAAACTTTCAAATGGCAACATCATATTTCTTGCCTTTGTATTTATATTTCAGGCTCTTAGTCTAGAAAGTACAGATTGGTTTATATTTCTCTTTAGAAAAAAAAAGAAGAAAGAAAAATGTAGTCACTTTCACTTATATGACTTTAGAAAGTATTTCTTTCCCAGAAGCCCTTAATACAAAAGAAACTCCTCCCCTTACTGAAAGTCTCCCCAGGAGGGAATGTAATCAGCCACATTTAGTGCCTGGAGGCAGAAAGATCAGGCAGTCATCGAGTACCTCTTGCTGGGAGAATCTGGGAAATAAAGGCCACTTACACATATTTGGTTAATTAAAAAGTTAGTGTTGTATGTTACTGAATCTATAAGACTATTTCTTTTCTTTTTCTGTGTTTTGAATATACTGAAATTTTGAACATATTGCATTTTGAATATACTGAAATTTTGAAAGCTCTTCTGCTGAATTTTCATGATTCAATGCTTTACAAAAGCAATAGTGTAAAACTTCTTTTAAACATCCCCAACTAAACCCTAATGCTATTTCCCCTGTGAAATAAGACTGTAAGAATGTGTAATTCAGGTTTTACAGGGCATACTGTTACTAGGAAAAACAATATAAGTCAGCTTCTCATTAAGGTGATATACATCCCGCATTACGACTTCTAATTATCGACATTGACTCCAACTATGACTCATTATTCCCATGAGTTTTAAGACAAGAAAGTACGAAAGCCAAGGAGAAGAATTTTGTAATCAGTATTTGGGCAATAGAGGATTGGCCCATTCTATCAGGATTGGAGAAATTCCCGACACCTTCTCTGCCTTTTTTATGGGAAATAATACACCGCTTTATTGTCAAAGCCAGTTTAAGTAGGGAACTCTGGTTACTTGTAACAAATAGCATCTTGATATATAACACAGTGCCCTTAGTTAAAAGGAACAGAATCCAACTCTGGGTCACTTAGCCAAGAGAAGACATATTAGACAGATACCTGAGGGATCACAGGACTGATTAAAGTCTCAGAGAACAGACTTAGAAACTAGCAGAAATCTAGGAGGTAAGAGAGAGCCATGATTTAGAAAGCTATAAGAGTGCCATAACAGACTTTATAGTCTCAGATGGCTCCCTCCTCATGCTTGTTTCCTTTACCCAAGATTTACTATCTAATTGGCCATGCTTAGGTCACATTTTCCCACTGGGGTATGCAGACAGCAGGAAGGAATGGGAAGACTGGCTCCCTTGATTTTCATATTGGGAAAGAGCAACCTCACTCCAAGAAGATGTAAGACAGGTAAACTCCAAAAGGAACTGGAATATTAAGAGAAATGGGATGGATTCTGGGCAAGTTAAAATGACAAATGATCTAGCAAAAGGGCATGAGCTTTGAAGTTAGACCTTGAGCAAATTACATCCTCTCTTCAAATTTCAGTTTTAAAATCCAGAAGATGATAATGAGTATGGTGATGAATATAATATCTGCTCTGTAGATTTCTTCCAAAGAACAAACAATGTGTACAAAATCGTTAGCGTAAAAACCATGACAAAGTAGCTATGGACCCTCAGCAGCAGTAGCAGCATTGTTCTTGGTTCTTCTAGAAGACATGGTTGACATCTGCCAGAACACCCTCTTCCCTAATTATAGGATTGTTCTTTTTTTTTTTTTTTTTCAAAAAAAAATTTTTTTTTAACGTTTATTTATTTGCGAGACAGAGAGAGACAGAGAATGAACGGGAGGGGCAGAGAGAGAGGGAGACACAGAATCCGAAACAGGCTCCAGGCTCTGAGCGGTCAGCACAGAGCCCGACGCGGGGCTCGAACTCACGGACCGTGAGATCATGACCTGAGCCGAAGTCGGATGCTTAACCGACCAAGCCACCCAGACGCCCCTATAGGATTGTTCTTTTAAACTCAGGGCATTGGGGCACCCGGATGGCTGAGTCAGTTAAGTGCCCAACTCTTGGTTTTGGCTCAGGTCATGATCTTGTGGTTTCGTGGGTTCGCCCCACATCAGGCTCTGCACTGGCAGTACGAAGCATGCTTAGGATTCTCTCTCCATCTCTCGCTGCCCCTCCCCCACTTGCACTGTCTCTGCCTCTCTCAAATTAAATTCATGAACTTAAAAAAGAATTAAAAAAGAAAAGCCTCAGGACTCCAATAGCAACATTCTAGATGATGCTCTGGGCAATAAACCAGTCAAAAGACCTAATCCTAATATTCAATCTAAGAAGGAGAAACCCACTTATGCTTGGGAATCAAGTACCAAATACACTCTGGGTATCTCCCTACTGAAGTGAAGGAACATCTGTCTGGTGGCCCTCAGGAAAAGTGGTAGTATAATTGATGAGACAGGGCAAGGCCTTGGAGCTCGAGTTCAATCATCATCTCAATCAATTCCAACCCTCAAGAATGGCTTCTTTCTCCTTCACATGAGACCTGGGACCCTCAGAGCTATGGCGATTTCACTTGGAAGGCAGTAGCTTCTTCCCTAACTCTACCCACTGAGGGGCTCCAGGCGGATTTCTGGGCTCTCACTGGCACGCAGATGGCTCAGGAGCTGGGGGAAGTGGAACTTCAGAAGGCATTGGCACCAACCCAGAGTTTCTAACAGACAACACAACCTCATAAGGTATTAAGTTTAATGGCTTAGTGGTGCTTGGCTGAAATCCATTAACCATTTGTAATCTGTAGGGAAACTCCTAGGTGTTTAGCCTCCAAACAACATGGTAGTTAAAGGCCTAGATTTCAGAGTCAGAAGTCTAGGTTCTAATTTAGTTCCATTCATCTTACTAAGAGAAATCACTAACCTTCTAGCAAAAATCTATTTGGCATTAGGGCATAAGGGAAGTGGCTGCCCCACAAAGGACTACATTTCCCAGAGGCTCTTGCAACTTAGGTAGGGTCATCTGATTAGTTCTCACCAATGACATGCAGCAGGCTAAGAATGTTCAGAAGCAAGTTGCCTTCTTCATACTCTCTTCCTCATCAGCATCTGGGAGGGAGGAATCAAGATCCTAATTGGTGGCAGAGCCATGAGATAAAAGGAACAGGGATCACTAGATGGAGCTATACCTTCCTCTAATTACAGATATCTGCTCTGGGCTGTGATGTTGAAGCCATCATTCACTTAGGGGTTATTTCTTACCACTTCCTACTCTACCCTAATTAATGCATAAGTGCTATGCAAACATTTATTAAACACATCAACATCTCTCCCAGTTTATTTTTCTATGCGTAGAATGGTTTTCTGTACTGCTTTGCTTTTTATACTCACAGTACGTTTGCCCTGTTTCTATACTCTTTAACAGAATTTAGTGATTCTAGAACCTTATGAATGGATATTCCATAATTCATTTGACCATTTACTTATTGGAAGAAATTTACATTTTTTTCTCATCTTTCACCTTTTAAATTTAGTTATTCATTGAAAATGAATCTGACTCTGATATATTTTCTAATAATGTCCTGGCGACCTTATGTCTTTTAACATACAATCTTGTTTTGTACAATGTCTGTGAAAATGTTCATATCTTCTTCCAAGTGTTGAGATGAAGTTAACTCCCTACAAGACCAGTAAGATAGTAAGCCTATTTTCCTCATACACCTTCTCTCTTAATTATATAGCACATACATGCACACACATGCATGAGCAAAGGGAGAGGGAGGAGAGAATCCCAAGCAGACTCTTCTCTGACAGTGCAGAGCTCACGAACCATGAGATCATGACCTGAGCCAAAATCTAGAGTTGGACGTTCAACTGACGGAGCCACTCAGGCACCCCCTCCTCTCTCATGCTGCAGCAGCAGCGTTCACTTCTGCTAAAATGTCTACTGTGATGATGTCTAAGCCAAGGTATTGTTTTTTTTTTTTTATTGTTTTTAGAAGAGTTAGTAGTTGCCTCCTATTTGAGGTTCCAGCAGTAACCAAATCATCAGTCTTGAGGGATTGCTCCTGACATTAACTGATTTCATAGCAGGCTTATCTCCTATATCTCAAATTAAAAAAAAAAAAAAACTAAACTAAAATTATGTAACGTTAATTGATTTTCAAAACCCCTGCCACCAGAAAAAGAACCTGTTAGCTGAGTCCTGGGATTCACTGTGTTACAAGAAACATATTACAATCATGGCAAGTAGTTGATAAATTACATAAAGTCTCTTCCTGTTTTAGAAATGTATCTCCTCTGTCTTGGACACTTAGATTTGGATATTTATTGGCCAAGAGGAAAAATAGCTAAAATAATCATGCAGGACTTTGTATCTCAAACCCCTCCCTCACACTCATGGTCCCTCCAAGCTTTCTTGTCAAAGCACACCTTAGCATCTCATGATTTAGTACAATTGAAAAATTAAAATGAAAGAATAAAACAGATTCTGAAATTGGAATTAGAAATATAGTCTTGAGAATGCTGGCTTTATGCTTCTCACTTCCTAGCTATCATAGATGGAGGGAAAAAAATGTATATTTCATCTTTATTGCTTGGGGAAGAAAAGAGAAGGTTGCTAGAAATCATGCTGGAAAAAAAAGAGAGAGAGAAACTTATGTCTGAGATTTTTTTCTTCTTCTTGCCTTTGTATTTACATTTCCTGCTTATTTGCTAGACATTCTCTTAGCAATCCTGCAACAATGGCCAGTGTGTTTGGGTGTACCACAGTGTGGTTTCAGTATTTGAGCAATCTGTTCACTTGTGTCTCTTCCACACTAAACCTCATCAAGTAAAAAACAAAAAGCAGCCCTCATGGAGGATTCAGAAAGTGGAGAGAGAGAGAGCGAGCATCTGTTAAGCTACCTTTTCTACGTGACTAGCTGCACCAACCCAGACCATGCTCCACATAGTCCTATCAGATACCTGCACATACATCAAGGAATTTGTAAACCAAACTTAGTTTCTGACAATCAAGAATGATGTTTGGCTCTAGGGACTCAAGAGGGAAGTTAGGCCCGACGTATAGAATGTATAAATTTTAAACGAACTCGCCTCCATCAGTTCACAAACTATGCAAGAACTTCTTTGATCGCTAAGCAAAACTGTATCTAGAGACCCTGCCACAGACATTTCATGCTATTGAGGCTTTATGAGCTCACCAAATGGACCATGAAAAACCATAAGAACTGTGAATCCACTTATTACAGCAAGTGAGGAAGAACACTTTGTGATGTCGCTGCCATTATTTTTCCATCTTACCTAATATGCAACATTTGGGAAACCCCAATGTTACAACAGGCTCATTCCATAATTATGGATAATCCAGCAAGTTGTTGTGGATATTTTCTGACCCTCTGAAAAGGCACTAAGAGACCTCAATGTTTTGTTTCCAACTAGGGAAGCAGATTAAGCAAATGGCTTCAGACTAATTTTATTGATGAAACCAGGAATGGGACATCGGGGCACAGTATTTTTTCCCCAAAAGGTAACTTCCAAGCTGAGAGGTCACCACTCTGATTGCACTTCAAAATTCTTACACGATTTAGTGACAAATAATATAAATCAACGAAACCAAAGCAAGTGGTAGATTTATTTACTCTTTTCTGTTTATACCATTGTCAATCTTCTTCCTCTTTCTCGTTTAACTTATTGTCTGAAGAAATTTTTAAGTGGTATGAGAGACAGTAACGAGTTAATTGGGAAGTTGAAAAAAGCAGAGAACTAATTAAAAATCAGTCATCTGGGAAGGTCTCAGTGACGTGGTAACTTATGAGCTGATGTCTACATGATAAGAAGGAGCCAGCCAGCCATGTGTCTAGAATATTCAGCAGCCAATTCCAAGGCAGAGCTTGGAATGTTTAAGGTACCTTAACACAGAAGGCTTCTGTGGCTGTAGCATGGTAAGCAAGAGGACAGCAATGAGGAGATAGTGGTCTGGGACATTCAGGACATGGTCAGGAGCTCAGCCTTTATTTTGAGTACAATTGGCTACCTACCTGGAGCATTTTAAAAGAGATAGTGGAGGCCCCTGGGTGGCTCAGTCGGTTGGGCATCCAACTTCGGCTCAGGTCATGATCTCACCCTTTCCTGACTTTGAGCCCCGTATTGGGCTCTGTGCTGACAGCTCAGAGCCTGGAGCCTGCATCGGATTCTGTGTCTCCCTCTCTTTCTGCTCCTCCCCCATTCTCACTCTGTCTCTCTCTCCAAAATAAACATTTAAAAAAATTAATAAATAAATAAAAGAAATAGTGACCTGATCTATTTTCCATTTTAAAAGATTACTGTTGCATTGAGAATTGATTACAGAGAAAGAACAGTCCTATGAAAGCCAGGCAGGAAGCCACTGCAGCAGGTGAAGAAAGAGCTAATGGTAGCCTGTAATAGAGTGGTAACTGTGGAAATAGGGCTAAGTGAATGGATTTTAGATACACTTTGGAGGCAGAGGAAAAGGGAGCTGTTTAGAATTGGTTACAAGTGTGGGGTACCTGGGTGGCTCAGTGGTTAAGCATTCCACTTTTAATTTGGGCTCAGGTCGTGATCTCACCATTTGTGAGTTTGAGCACTGTGTCGAACTCTGCACTGACAGTGCAGCGCCTGCTTGGGATTTTCTCTCTCTCTCTCTCTTCCCCTCCCCTGCTCACACTCTCTCTCTCTCTCTGAAAATAAATCAATTAAAAGAAAACAAGAATTGGATGGGGCACCTGGGTGTCTCAGTTGGTTGGGCATCTGACTTCGTCTCAGGTCATGATCTCGTGTTCCATGAGTTCGAGCCCCTCATCGGGCTCTGTGTTGACAGCTCAGAGCCTGGAGCCTGCTTCGGATTCTGTGTCTCCTTCTCTCTCTGCCCCTCCCCTGTTCACACCCTGTCCCTCTCTCTTTCTCTCTTTCTCAAAACATAAACAAACATCAAAAAAAAAAAATTAAAAAAAAAAAGAATCGGTTATGGGTACGAGAGAATGGAAGTAATAAGGAATGACTCCTTGGGTTCAGACTGTAGAATATAAGCAGATTGTGATTCTCTACACTGAGACAGAGGATCAGATGGATGAGAGGAGAAAAGAAATTCCATCAAATGTTCTGATTTAGTCATGTTAAATTTTAAGGGCTTATTAGAAAATAAAGGTATGCAATAGGTAGTTGAAAAATGAATCTGGCTAGATGTATAGAATGTACAGATTTAAAGAAATAAGACTTGATGAGGCCACCTAAGAATAGAGACCAAGAAGACTAGAGAACCTACAAGTACTGTGGGCCATTCCAAAAGAAAAGAATGAAAGGAAAATCGAGACAGAAAAGGAGATTCAGCATGGAGGCCACAGGAGTAGAGAAATAACCAGTGTTAGTGTCATATAAACCAAGAGAACAAAGTGTGTCGGGAAGGCAGAGACAACCGTGTCCAAATCCACTGGAAGGTTGAGTCCAGATAGCAAATGCCCACTGAATTTGGCAATACGAAAGTAATCACGACCTTCACAAAAGCAGCTTCAGAGGACCGATAAGAAAGAAGTCAACTGAAGTCCAGTAAAGAGGCTGCGTAGGAGGAAAGGAAAATGATGGCAATACCGACTCAGTAAGTTTTTCTAGGAAAGAGCACAAAAAGGGAGAGGTGGATAGAGGAAGATGTAGTCTACAGGTGTCTTTATCATTGAAACTAGTCTGAGATGGGAGATTATGTTTGTATACCAATAGGAAGAATTCAGTACAGCTGGAAACACGGGTCATGAAGGGGATAGGAGAGTATAGCTGAGAAAGAGACTCTTCAAGAACATGAAATGAAACCCAAAGTACTCTGGAAGAGTTGCCCTTTGAGAAGATCAGGGACTTTTATCTTCTGTAACAGGCGGAAGAGAACTCAAGCCACAATTCCAGAGATGTGTACTACCAGCAGAGTGATTCAGCCTATGAAATGGGATGCCCTGAGGTATTGTTGTGGGGGCTCAAAGAATTTGCCACTGGGATTCAGAGGCTTTGCCCAGTGTCCAGCAGACCCGACTTTTCACAGCAT
This sequence comes from Herpailurus yagouaroundi, assembly GCF_014898765.1. Lineage (NCBI taxonomy): Eukaryota > Metazoa > Chordata > Mammalia > Carnivora > Felidae > Herpailurus > Herpailurus yagouaroundi. The sequence continues at coordinate 16,296,807 of NW_024412400.1, forward strand.
TTCTGAACACTATCGTACTTCTCCAAGTCTCCACCCTCTACTCCAATTTCTCATCGCCTTCAAAAGTGTAATTCAACATCCCTCTTTAAGAAGCAGCTTCAGGTACGTGAATTTCTTCTTTCTCTGAATTCTAAAAGTTCCATACAGTCTACATCTGGTACTTTATTATGTACTATTTTGGTCTCTAAATGCTTCTTACCTTAAGTCTTTTTTGCACCATGGGATCAGAGTTCCATAAGACCATGATTACAGTTGGGTTTTTTGTTTGTTTGTTTTGTTTTTGTTTTGTTTTCTACATATCTGATCTCTCATGATGCCTAAATGCAGGCAAGGATGCTGTCTTGTCTGAAAACCACCTGATTGCTCATGAACTGTAGCAAAGGTAAACAGAGGGATCAGGACAGGAATTATAGAACAAACAGTCTTTCCAATGAATATTCACCATCACCACATCATTAACCCCAAACTCCAGTTAATTTAGGGTGAATTAATTCTGCAGGGATGTATGGTATAAATAACAGGATGCCACAACCACTTCCACCGCTAGTTCTTTGAATACATCTGGCCAAGGCCAATTCTGCCAGAGAACCCTGAGATGGGACTGTTCATTCTAAAATCATCAGTCATTTATTGAGGAAAGATTCTAAAATTCATCACTGAAGGTCATGGCTCTTAACTTAAGTTCTAAAGTAGGACCTATCACCCTTATTCAATCCAGATAATAGACAGAATTGGCTAGTATATACACGCCCATATCTCGTAGTTCCCGTATTTCTAAGTGAAGAGCTCTCTGATTAAAAAATTACTTTTTTAAAAAAGGACTATACCTAATTGTCATTTCCAATAAAGGAAACATAATTTACTTTCTCAAGATCCTTAAATATATTGCTATTAAATTATGAATGTTCCCTTATATAGTTTGAATAATATGCATCATCATGAAGTTGAGATGTACTAAAAACTACAGCTCCTTATGTCATCTCCAAGCTCTCCTTCATGACTGGTCATTTTCAGTTGGATTTAGAGCATGTCAGTGTCACCTAGATCTATAGCAGTGCTGGGGATGATTTGCTATAGGAAATCAGTTGGGTATTCATTTGGTGATGGCTCCAGTAATGACAGAATCAAGAAAGATGGAGGGGGTCAATTCTTACTAGTTAACTCCAAATCTGTTGTCCCTAAAAACAAAGAATAACAATTCAAAATAAACAAAAAGCTGATGTATCAGTGAATCACCACCTGGATTACATTTTGCTTATTATAGCATGAAATGACAGCCAGAGATCCAGTCCCTGATTTCTTTTCAACCTACCCACCACTTTGTTCCTTTCTCTTAAATGTGCTGGTTGGACTCTTTCAGTTGTCTGTGTTTATTTATTTATTTTTTTTAATTTTTTTTTTTTCAACGTTTATTTATTTTTGGGACAGAGAGAGACACAGCATGAACGGGGGAGGGGCAGAGAGAGAGGGAGACACAGAATCGGAAACAGGCTCCAGGCTCTGAGCCATCAGCCCAGAGCCCGACGCGGGGCTCGAACTCACGGACCGCGAGATCGTGACCTGGCTGAAGTCGGACGCTTAACGGACTGCGCCACCCAGGTGCCCCAGTTGTCTGTGTTTAAAGATCAAACTCTCAAAGTTATGAATGACTGACCAATATATACTAGATGCATTTGGCCATCCACAGGATGGGTTGGGACAAGAAAATGGTAAGAAGGACTGGCAAAGAGACAAAGTGATATGGCAGTCATTCAGAAGTCATAGAAAACACAAAGGCTATCACATAGAAAGTTCTACAGAACATAAAGGTAACAGGGGAAATGCTATTGTTCCTTGTAGTGATTTTTCCTGTTTTACTAATTTTTCATCACTGAGGGGTATTACTTCATATGAAAGAAATATAATTAACTTTTAAGCCCTGCTAAAGGTTTATTTAATGTTCTTGAAGCTATCTTAAAAATGTCTTCTTGTTTTTCCTTAAATTAATTCTTATCTCTGCCTCACCTTTCTTCCTATTCCCTAACCACAGTTCTACCCAATCCCTCTCAAATCAACTGGAAAAAAAAAATCAGAAATTTCCTCTTCAGGGAAATCTACTCCACAAGAAACGATAAAATTTTGTGCCATTTGGAGTTTACGATTAATTATTTTGTTCTCTGAAAACAGATTGGAGCTGTCTAAAGAGTCTATCTAGGAAAGAAAATTTCCTTTTCTTTGAACTTCTTTTTAGATGTGAACATGAGAAAGGTTACCTTTAATGCAATTTATAAGCAGTCATTTCACTGAAGGTGCGGGAGTACATTTCTAAATTGGTTTAGGATCATTGCATCTTATATCTGCTCTAATTCCCTGAGAGACACAATTTCCAATTAACATTGGAAAGCTTGACAAATAGAAAAGGAACATTCTTTCCCGTGGTGAGCAACACCTTTCCAATGCTATTCCTTGGCCTTAAGTGACCTCTCTGCCCTAGTCCGTCTTTCTGTGTGAGCTTTAGTTGATCTACCCTTCTAGAGTCAGGCTTCCTGGGGAACCTCCCCAGACCCATTCATGCAGGGTTAATGACCCTCTCTTTTGTGTTGTTGGTGGACTTGATGCACATCTGTGTGAGTTGCCCTTACCACTTGCAGTGTCATTATTACTTTGCGTATTGAAACTCCCCACTATACCATGAGGACCCTGAGAACAGGGATTGTCTTTTACTTCTTTTCATAGTCTCATTGCACACAGCAGGTGTTTAACAAATATCTGATGAATGAATGGTTCTCCCCTCTGTTAAAAACTATGTGATCCTGAACGAGTTATGCAGTCAGTCCCTCTGTGCCTCAGTTTCCTCATATGTGGCTAATGACATAAATCTTTTTGAATTGTGGACAGGATTAGAGACACTGCAAAATGCTTATCAGCATGCCAGGCCTTTTCGAGGAGCTTGTGGCAGAATGCGGATTACCTCCTCCCAAACCATGCCTCTTGCTAATAAATGCTAGATGTTACTTTGGTAGGGCGCAGCAGTATGCTTTGAGAAGGTGAACCCATCCCTCAAACTCAGATAGGGAACTGTTTTGACAATGACAGGTTTAGGGGAGGGCCTAACACTTGGTCCTACTTCATACAACTGAAGGGGATTCTCTTGGGGGGGGTTTGGATTTTCCTCTTTGATAAAAACAGAGTCAGAAGGAAAATGACTATCCCCTTTCCCTTCCATGGACCTTGTTCTATGAGCTGTGACCTCCATCTTATTACCATAAGGGGAAATTTAAGAGAATTACAGAGAAGCCAACTCAAGGAACTTGACATATTTGAGTTGCTATATTAACAACCCTGAAATCACCTCTCTGTAGACATTTTAGCATGTGAGAAAATAAATGTCCCATTGTCAAGCCACTTTAATTGACTATTCTGTCACTTGAAGGGAAAAAAAATCCTAAATAATAGGATGCTTAACAAATGCTAGCTATTCATTATTATTATTAATCACTTCAGCCAGTACTAATGCTCTCTGAACAATTTCTGTTACAACAAGGAAGTAGGTCCTTGATGGAAATTACACCATACTTTCCCTACTGTTATTCACAAAATAGGAATTCCATAAGCTAACACTTTCTTGTCTATTTGGAAAATAAGTTAAAGGTACCAGGTACTCACTGCCCAACTCACTTCCTTACTATCTCTCTAAAACCCCATGGAAACATAGTGCAAATAAAGATTGGTATGGCTTGCAAAATCTTTCAATATTTCATTGACTTTATAGGACCTGGTAGAAAACAGGTAGGTTGGGGCGCCTGGGTGGCGCAGTCGGTTAAGCGTCCGACTTCAGCCAGGTCACGATCTCGCGGTCCGTGAGTTCGAGCCCCGCGTCGGGCTCTGGGCTGATGGCTCAGAGCCTGGAGCCTGTTTCCGCTTCTGTGTCTCCCTCTCTCTCTGCCCCTCCCCCGTTCATGCTCTGTCTCTCTCTGTCCCAAAAATAAATAAACGTTGAAAAAAAAAATTAAAAAAAAAAGAAAACAGGTAGGTTATGCTTGTGTCAAGCCTCACTCAGAGAACTGAACTCTGACTGAATCAACTCAGTCAACAAATTCTACTTTATACTCCCAAGTAAGCTGTACCCTGTCTACCTACCCTATATCTCAGCAACTTACAGCCCACAGTAAACAGTAGATTAGCAATACAAACAGGGTGGGTTGATGTCTGCTTTGGGGGAGACTGTCTTAAGTTCTCATATTCTTCTTTATTTTATTTTATTTTTTTAATTTTTAATGTTTATTTATTTTTGACAGAGAAAGAGAGACAGAGCATGAGTGGGGGAGGGGCAGAGAGAGAGGGAGACCCAGAATTCGAAGCAGGCTCCAGGCTCTGAGCTGTCAGCACAGAGCCCGACGCAGGGCCTGAACTCACAGACTGCGAGATCATTACCTGAGCCGAAGTCGGACACTCAACCGACTGAGCCACCCAGGTGCCCCTCATATTCTTCTTTAAATATATTGGCATCTCTTGTTCTAGAACACTCTAAATAGGTTGTCAATGTTATCTACAATGTTACTTCACTTCCTTTTCACTACAACACCCACACCAGTACATCAAAGACCTCCAACAGAAATATACATACATATATAATTGGTATATATTATGTACATTATATATATAATTGCTGTACATGTTGGATGTCTTTATCTTGACAGATAAAAAAAATAAAGATTTTTGAGAGGGGAATGGTATTCTCTACCACACACATACCTTAGAGATTAGTCATCCCAACAGAAAATAAATGGCACACTCAGAACTAGACATAAGATGTGATACTTTGTGGGGGATTCATAAGAGGCTATGACAAAGGTGTAAGAGTAGGGTAATACCAAGGAATACTGCAGCAAGTGGAATCAGTAACAGCCAAATCGTTACCATCCAAAGACAGATGGAAATGGGGGAAGAGTTCAATACTCTTCAGTACAGTAGAGAAAGCCGCCCTTGGAGTGACCTTCAGTAGATGGACACAGCCAGTTCAAAGAAATTTTTTGTGGAAGGATTTGATACCTGGACTTCTCTTTCTCTTCACTAATCTTGGGCTAAGCCTCCCCACTGACTAGATCCAATTGGAATCTAGAGGACCTGGGGACCCGGTGATGAAATCTATACCTATCAGCCTGTGGGACAGAGAAAGAGGGAAAAGAGTGGATAACAGACCTGAAGAGGCATAGCCCAGGTCCAAAGCAGGGTTACCGTGAAAAGAAAAGGATTGGCTCAGAGCTGCTGAACCTTGGGAAATATATTTCATTGTGCAAATCCTGGCAAGGTCTAAGGGCAGTGAGAGAAAAGGAAAACAAAATCAAAACCCTCTCACCTTTCACTCATATTTGCTTGAATATCAGGTCTCCAGATTTTTAAACATTAAAAGAAATCTGGATTTGAGTGAAAGATGCTGAGCAAAACACAATCAGAGATAGAAAATTTGAAGGACAATTAGACGCTAATTTCTCTCGCTTTCTTTCTGCGGCAGCTGCAGTAACTTTGAAAAAGATATTCCTTGATTTAAGCTGTGGAGACATTTTAAACCCCTCTATCTTAACTTATCCTCCACTAGATATTGACCTGGCTGTTCGCAGAGCAATGCCATCACGTTATAGAAAATCCACTTCTATGTATGTGAAGAGGGTATTATTCATTTCTGCCTCTGCTTATTTATCTACCTATCGAAGTTTTTTAGTAACTTCTTACAGAGAAAGTTGTTGATTTAGTTTTCCCCAGCATATGCCACTGAATATCAGTGAGCTTTAGCACTTAAATTGTTCAATTATATTTTGCATATTCTTAATTAATTTGTACTTAGTCACGTAAAAACAAATTTTCTTTTCTAAAAAAATTGGGACATGACATATGTCATGAAAAAGCTCCAATCCTTCTCCTATCACCAAATATCCCAGTCTGTGGCATACCTCTTTCCAGACCATTTGCCCATGGTTTTGAATATACATCTATAAGTACGGAAATTATGTAGTATTACATAGAGTTGTACTATATATATAATTTTGCAACTTCTTTTTTTTCTTTCAATAATGTATACTGGCTACATATTGATGCTACTTTACATAGATTTAGTACATTCCTTTTAGTATTAACAAATTTACCACAGTTAATTTACGCATACAACCATTGATGAGTATTTAAATTAATTTGGGGGAGGGTATACAAACAAACTACAATGGCTATTTTTATACATGTCTTCTTGAGTATAAGTGCATTCATTTTTTTTTTTAACGTTTATTTATTTTTGAGACAGAGAGACAGAGCATGAACAGGGGAGGGGCAGAGAGAGGGAAACACAGAATCTGAAACGGGCTCCAGGCTCTGAGCTGTCAGCACAGAGCCCGACGCGGGGCTCGAACTCACGGACCGCGAGATCGTGACCTGGCTGAAGTCGGACGCTTAACCGACTGTGCCACCCAGGCGCCCCAAGTGCATTCATTTTTATAAGGCAATTAGAAAGGCATAAGATTGCCCATCCACAGATAGGAGGGGTAAATATTCTCTGAAGAGGGCTACACCAATTCCTTGCACCTCCAAATAAACTTACGTAGCTCCTCACAAAGGGTGGAGTCTAATTTCCCATCTTCTTGAAAATGAGCAGATCTTACTTATTTACTTGAAAGTAGTAGAAAGAAGAAAGTTCAAGTAGAAGTTCTTGAACTTCTGAGGCCAGGTCATAAAAAGCCTTGCAGTTTCTTCCTGAGGGAAGCCAGTCACTATGTCAGAAAGTATGACTACCCTGAAACTACCATGCTGTGAGGAAGCTCAAGTTAATCATTTGGAAATGTCCTATGGAGAGAGAGAGAGAGAGAGAGAGAGAGAGAGAGAGGGATCAGTCAACTCACAACCATTCCAGATATTTAACCTGAGACACCATACATGCTATGAGTGAAAGAGCCAACTTCAATGTCCAGCCTAGGTGAGTTTTTGTGTAACTATAACCCTAGCTGTCATCTGACCATAACCACGTGAAAGACCTCAATGAAAATGACCCAGCTGAGCCCACTCCATCCATTGAGCCATAAGAAATAATGGCAATTTGGGGGGCGCCTGGGTGGCTCAGTTGGTTATGTCTCCGACTTCAGCTCAGGTCATAATCTTGCAGTTCGTGGGTTCAAGCCCTGCATCGGGCTGTGTGCTGACAGCTCAGAGCCTGGAGCCTGCTTCAGATTCTATGTCTCCCTCTCTCTCTGCCCCTCCCTTGCTCATGTTCTGTCTCTCTCAAAAATAAATAAAAACATTAAAAAAAACTTTAAAAAAAGAAATAATGGCAATTTTTAACCACTAAATTCTGAGGTTTTTAAAATGTAGCCATAAATAACTGGAATAAAAGGTATGCTAATTTTCATTGTTAATCAGTGCTTCCCAATTGAGCTCCAAGATGGCTACACCTCTCCTACCACTAGTATCTGAAAATTCCTAAGTACCTACAAACCATTGTTTTACACTAAGAAAACTTAAAGGGCACGTTTTTCGGCTGACCTTTTTACTTTAACTCTGAAGCGAATAAAACCCTTTCATGTTTTCCATTTGTAATAAGGAGATTTTGCTGTCCTCATGCTCCACACTGACAGACAGGGTCAGACAGACTCTTCTTCCTTTTCTTAAATAAACTAGTTAGAGATGTTTTTTATACTCAAAACTGTGAAAATAGCTCAAATGGTAATTGCAATGTCTGGTTATCACATGTTTGCAGACCATGATATTTAAAAGCAATGTTTGAAAATGACTCTGGATTGTTTCCTAGTGGTCAGTCCGAGGCTAACCCCAGGTCCACATATTCCTGGAGGGAGCTCATCTCAATGCAGACATGGTTCTAACTATGTAACTCCACTCCTTTCATCTCTCCAATCCAATTAAATACTAGCAACCTGTCCACTGTCAGAAAATGACTCTGGAGAATTGGGTCAATGCACCTCTGTGAGAATTTCTTCTGGGCCAATCAGAGGGTCAGTCCAATTATTTTCAGTGATTTGGAGGGTGACAGAAAGTCTATCCTTCAATCCTATCATTTAACTACCGGCAGCTAGACGGTCTCAGGGCTAAGCCTATAGAATAGGGTGTGCCCAGCATGGGCAGAGTATGTATCTATGCCCGGAGAACCTGTCCTTTCTATGTCATCTTCCTTTATGCACCCAGAGAAATCCACCACTCAGCCTCTCCAATCTTTTCTATAAAATAATCCCCCAAATGGCAGTATTTTATTACAAACGTAATGCATGATTGTTTTATAAAGACATACAATGCCGAATTACGTATTTCTCAAATCCTTCCCTGTTGGTCCCCCTTCCTTAATTATAGCACTTTTTTTCATTTAAATTTTAATTAGTTAACATACAGTACAATATTGGTTTCAGGCGTAGAATTCAGTGATTTATCATTCACATACAACACTCGGTGCTCAACAGCCAAACAATGGAGCCAGCCCAAAAGTCCATACACCAGATGAATGGATAAAGAAGACGGGGTATATACATACAATAGCACTTTTGACAGCAGGATGTTTTTCTCCCAGAAACACTCCTATGCTTTGTTGCATTACTATTCCTTTGTATTATTGTTGTACAAAATGGGATCATAATACTATTTTGCAACCATCATCGTTTACTTAAATCATGTATAATGGACTCTTGCTATAGGTACAACAGTTTCCACCCTCTTTGTCCTTTCTAAACAGCCACACGGGATTCCACTGTCTCCTTTCTTTCTGGTGGGAACTGTGAAGGTTTACTGGAGAAAAGTGGATTCCCACCTTTCTATACCAATATCTTATCTCAAAATAGAATCAGTAAGGGCTAGACAGCAGAGTAGAACAACAAATAATTTGGAAATGGAAAAAAAGAAGCAAAGGCAAAGCAACTGGGGGCATGGACTCTGTGTGCATCCTGTGGTTTTTGACTCAGGTTAGGAAGGAAAAAGAAAGAATGACACTGTCAATGCTGATAATTTCACGTTGGCACCAGCGTGTCTTAGCTGGAACTTGAGAACGCTGATAAAAAATTCTTTTCTTTTAGACCATGGCAGGCTGTTATTTATAGGAATATGATGGAATCCCATTAAAACACAGGAATTATTACATGTTCTCTTTCTGATACACACTCTACATTGAATTAAGTTCTCCAAAACTGAACTAAAAGAATACAAGCAAATCCTTGTTATTAGAAGACCTGCCAGTAAGACATCTATGAGGCTTCACCGACATCACGACTATTAAAAAATACTAACAGGTAAATTCACCATTCATCTTATTAAGTCATCAAAAAAGCCTTTATTCACTTTCTGAAAGACATTTACTTAATACAGCTGGTATTAATAACAGAACGACAAGATGCCATCATGGTTTTGGGCTTGAGAGTCTTTGGACCAGTGAGGAAAGATAGATTTCTAATGGTTGGAATTTTTTAGTTATCATGAGAGAAGCAATAAATTATAAACACAGATTATCTAAGAAGCATCCCATGAGTAAATTTGGCAGCTATTCGGGAATTAGCTTGACTACTTCAGTAAACCAAAAATAATTCAATGACTCTGAAAATATATCTGGCTCCGCAAGTCAAATTAATCCCAACCAAAGCAAAGCAGAAGGATAATAGGAGCTGCAATGTCCCTCAATATGCATTTCCAACAAAAAGCAACACAGTGAAAGCTGACTTAGTCCCTCCAGCACCCATCTAGCAACCTCAACTGTCCAAAAGACAGACAAGAGCCAGAAAAAAAGAAACTGAAAAAAAAAAAAAAAAAAAAAACCAACTCTGAGCATCCAAAAGAGCTGCCATAAAATCAAAACATTAAATTCTGTTCAATTTATTCAGGGGGCACCAAAGCCTTCAGGCAAAATTGTGCAATTTGGAGCCAATTTTTAAGAGCTTGCTTATCTGGCTTCTCAATTCATACTAGATTAGAAATGGCAATTAAGAGGCAGTGGAAAAGACTGGCTGCTAATGATAGACAAGCTGACATTAACAAGAAGTATGAGAAAAACAACGACAACAACAAAAATCCACGAAGGAAGACACATTAATTCTAAATCCTATCAGCTTAGGGTTGTTTAGTGCAGGCACAAACAACCTCAGAGATCTCATAGCATGGAAAAAAGTGTGCTCATATTTCTTGTCACTAGAGTCTGTGTAAGAAGGCTGAAACTTGTAGAACTCATTTTCAAAAGACTTTCACTTAAATATCATACACACACACATATACATATACACACACGCTTGGTGCTAAAGTTTGATTAGGATACAACTTCATGTGAAATCTCATGGGGTGCTAACTTTCTATAGCTCATGTATTTGAAAACAGAATGAAGGAGATTTTCATATATTTATAAATTTATTTCACAAATAGACAAGGACCTGGAAATTTAATGAATGAGCACAGCTCAGTCCACTACGTATGAAATTTAATTCTGTCTTATGTGGCCTTCCCAGTGTAATAAGTGAAAGTACTCAAAGAACTGTAGGGCTGGGAGAGCTCTCAGCTTGTCTATTTGTGAAATAAGTTTACACAAAGCAGTTTGGAGATGGGGTAGAATGACAGCAGTCCATAATTGAGTCTATGGGGAAAATACAGGTATTCAGGGTATGCTTTAATGGGTAGTTCTGGAATGCATAAACAGTAAACTCTTGGATTGTCCATGTGGTGATGACACAGACCATAGCTAATTATCATTGTATTCCCAGAACTGAGAACAGTGACTAAAACATAGTAGATGCTCAAAAAATGTCCAAATCATTTATGAGTCATAAAACAGTACACGGCACTCTGTTCAGGAGAATGAGAGGTGAAAATGATTGCAATGATTGCCATGAAAATAATTGGCTCCACCAATTAATCTGGCAAAGACAGGACTAATTAGGTTTGAGCAGAAAAGATACCACTGGGATACACTGTACTTTTGGAGGAAGAGAACACTTGGAATGCCTTTCTGGCTCTTTGGAAGAGTGCTGGGTAGGAATGCAAAAATACAGAAACAGGAATAAGTATGTGGTGTCAGGAGGATAAGACATCAAGCTAAAATGATGCAGAAGGGTGATGCTGGAGCCTAGTGGAAGTCCTATTGAAAAAAAAAAATCTAGGGCTGTGCATGCATGCGCATGCATGTACACTCACCCAGGTGGAAGTGGGCAGGGCTTGACTGACAGTCGAGAGAGTTCAGCTTGGGCCATAAGGCCCAAGTATGTGTGAGAGGTTTCCAAGCAGGCAAATGACAGATTCAAACAAGGTTTAAGCAAAATTAACCTAGTAGAATGACAAATGCAATGGATTCAGAAGAGGCTGGAGAAAAAGGAGTACAGGGCTCGGGACATAATAAGAATGTCTTGGGTACTTACTCAATTGATGCACAAAGCCAAGGAGATCAATGTTGAGCAATGTTGATTGGCCAGGGAATATACACCGGTTCTTTGAATCAGGTGCTTTTATTTCAAGGGGTATATCCTATGGAAAAAAAGTAAAGAGGTGAGCAAACATTGACCTACCTGCCTGTGAATTTCAGTATTCTTTGGACAATGATTAACGAAATTATGGAAAATTATACAGACTCATAAAATGATACATACCTACAATAACAAACTGGAGTTAAAATTATTTTTACAAAGAATAACCAGGCTATAAAATTCTAAAGTTGAGGATTAGGGTAAGTAAAAAGCCAGGATGTCAGGCAGGTGCCCCATAATCTCTTCTGTGTTCACTTTTTTTCCCCATGGATGTGGGAGGTAATCATCAGGGGGAAAAAAAATGGTGCTGGACCTTGGGAGCTCAAGTCCAATTCTGAGAGATATGTGCACTGATGTCAGAGACTGTGCTATAAAAATTATTCTTCTTCAAGGGAAAGGTTTAAAAATCAAAAAGAAAACACATAGAGAACTAAAGACTGAGATCTTGGGAAGAGATCAAAGTTGGATAAAGGAAAGAAAGCTGAATGTATGGAGAAAAAAATCTTTAAAAAAGGGATGGTGGAAAGGTGCTGAGAGCACAAGAATTTAAAGAAACAAGAGTAGACAATGGAACCAATACTGTAGAAAGAAGTATGCAAATTGAGGAAAAGCCTCTAGATTTGAAGTCATCAGTCTTTTATGAAGTCCAAGGATCTTAAAAAGTATAATTTTCATGAAGCTGGAAGACCAAAATTTCAAAATTTTCAGCAAAGGTCAATGGTTAAAAAAAAAAAAAAATCTATATGCTGCCTACAAGAAACTCACTCCAGATCTTAAAACACACGGCAAGTGAAAGTAAAAAGATGGGAAAAGATACTCCATACAAAGGGAAATGAAAAGAAAGCTGGTATAGCAACACTCATACCAAACAAAATAGACTTTAAAACAAAGGCTGTGACAAAAGACAAAGAAAGACATTATATAATTATAAAGAAGTTAGTCCAAGAAGATTATAAAACATTCCTAAATAATAATGCACCCAGCATGGGAGAACCTAAATACATAAAGCAAATGTTACAGACATAAAGGGAGAAGTTGACAATCCAATAAATTCAAGAAGACTGAAATTAAATTCAGCATCTTTTCTGACCACCCTGGCATGAAACTAGAAATCAATTACAAGAAGAAAACTGGAAAAAAGCCACAAACACATGAGGACTAAGTAATATGTTCCCAAACAATTAACGGTTTAACAAAGAAATCAAAGAGAAAATTTAATAAAATACCTTGAGAAAATGAAAATGGAAACACAAAATCTCTGGTACACAGCAAAAGCAGTTCTAACAGGGAAGTTCATAGCAATACAGGTCTATCTCAGGAAACAAGAAAAAACCCAAATAAACAATCTAACACTATACCTCAATAAACTAGAAAAAGAACAAAGGCTAATGTCGGTAGAAGGAAGGAAAAAATATAGAGCAGAGCAGAAATAAATGAATTGGAGACTCAAAACACAATAGAAAAGATCAATGAAACGAAAAGCTCGTTCTGTGAAAAGATAAACAAAATTGATAAACTTCTAGAAAGACTCATCTAGAAAAAAAGAGAGAGGGCCCAAATCAAAAAATTTGAGAAAAGAAAAGGAAATGGTACAACTGACACCCCAGAAATGCAAGGATCATAAGAGATTACTACAGTTATACACTAACTGAAAAATCTAGACGAAATGGATAGATTCTAGAAACACACATTCTAAAACTGAATCACAAAAAAATAGAAAATCTAAATAGACTGATCACAAGTAATGAAATTGAATTAGTAATTTAAAAACTCCCAAAAATCAAAACTCAAGCTTTCAGAGATGAGCTCTACCAAACATTACAAGAGTTAGTACCTATCCTTCTCCAACTAGTTCAAAAAAACTGAATAGGAAGGAAAGCTTCCAAACTCGTTTTTTGAAACAGGATTATGCTGATACCAATACCAGACAAAGACACCACACACACACACACATACACACACACACACACACACACACACACACACACACACAAACATTATAGGCCAGTATCCTGGATGAGCATAGATGCAAAAGTCTTCAACCAAAGATTAGTAAGTCAAATTTACTGATTTGTGATTAATCCAGGGATAAAAAGATGTTTCAGCATCCACAGATTAATCAGTGTGATACACATTAACAAAAAGGAGAATAAAAATCATATCATCTCAACAGATGCAGAAAAAGCATTTGACAAAATTCAACATTCATTTATGATAAAACCTCTCAACAAAGTGGGTATGGAAGGAACATACTTCAACATAATAAAGGCTATAGATGATAATCCCACAGCTAACATAGCACTCAATGGTCAAAAGCTAAAAGCTTATCCCCTAAGATCAGGAACAAAGACAAGGATGCCAATTCTCACCACTTTTATGCAACATAGTACTGGAAGTCCTAGCCACAGAAATTAGGCAAGAAAAAGAAACAGGCATCCGTATTTGTAAGGAAGAAGTAAAACTGTCATTCTTTGAAGATGACATGATACTATATATATAGAAAACCCTAAAGACTACACAGAGAAACTATTAGAACTAATAAATGAACTCAGGAAAGTCACAGAATATAAAATTAATAGAAATCAGTTGTGTGTCTATATACAAATAATGAGCTATCAGGATGAGAAATTAAGGCAACAATCCCATTTACAACTGCATAAAAATGAATAAAATACCTAGGAATAAAGGATATGAAAGATCTGAGGATATGAAAGAACTGTACTCTGAAAACTATAAGAACATTATGAAAGAAATTGAAGGTGACACAAATACAAGCATACCTCGGAGATATTACAAATCTGTTTCCAGACACCACAATAAAGCAAACACCATAATTAAGCTAGTCAAATGAATTTTTGGTTTCCCAATGTATATAAAAGTTATGTTTACACTTTAATGTAGTCTATTAAGTGTGCAATAGTATTATGCCTAAAGAAAGCAATGTACATACTTTAAAAAATACTTCATCACTAAAAAATGCTAACCATCATAAGAGCTTTCAGCAAGTGGTAATTACTGATCACAAACCACCATAACAAATATAAGAAGAAGAAAAGTTTGAAATGTTCCAGGAATTACAAAAATGTGACACAGAGACATGCTATTGGAAAAAGTGGTGCTGACAGACTCACTCGATGTAGGATTTGCCACAAGCCTTCAACTTAAAAAAAAAAAAAAACACACAATTACATGTGAAGTGCAATATGGTGACATACAATAAAGTGAGGTATGCGTATAAATGGAAAAAATATTCCATGTACGTGAATTGGAAAAATTAATATTGTTAAAATGTCCATACTACCCAAAGCAATCTACAGATTCAATGCAATCCCCATCAAAATACCAATGGCATTTTTTCACAGAACTAAAAAAAAGAATCCTAAAATTTGTATGGAACCACAAAAGGCCCCTAATAGCTAAAGCAATCTTGAGAAAGAACAGAGCTAGAGGTATCATGCTCCTGGGTTTCAAACTATACTACAAACATATAATAATCAAAACGGTATGATATTGGCACAAAAACAGATACATAGATCACTGGAATAGAATAAAGAGCTCAGAAATAAACCCATACGTATATGGTCAATTAATCTATGACAAAGGAGGCAAGAGTATACAATGGGGAAAAGACAGTCTCTTCAGTAAATAGTGTAGGGAAATCTGAACAGCTACGTGCCAAATAATGAAACTGGACCACTCTCTTACACCATATACAAAACACATTCAAAATGGGTTAAAAATTTGAATGTCGGACCTGAAAGCATAAAACTTCTACAAGAAAACATAGGCAATAAGTACTTGGACATCAATCTTAGCAATATTTTGGGGATCAGTCTCCTCAGGCAAGAGTAATAAAAGCTAAAAAAAAAAATGGCATTACATCAACCTACAGCTTTTACACGGGGAAGAAAAAAAACGAAGAACATGGGGGATCAACAAAACGAAAAGGCAAACTAGTGAATGGGAGAAGATATTTGCACCTCATACATCCAATAAAGAGTCAGTATCCAAAATATATCACTTAACATCAAACAACCTGATTAAAAAATGGGCAGAGGACTTGAATTATTTTTCTAAAGAAGACACACAGATGGCCAACAGGCACATTAAAAGATGTTCAACATCACCAATCATCAGGGAATTGCAAATTAAAACTACAATGAGATATCACCTCACACTTGTCAGAAGGGCTAAAATCAAAAAGACAAGAAATCACAAGTGTTGGCAAGGACGTGGAGAAAAGGGAACCCTTGTACACTGCTGGTGGGAATGTAAATTGGTAAAGCCTCTATGGGAAACAGTATGCAGGTTCCTCAGAAAGTTAAAAATAGAACTATAATACAGTCCAGCAATTCCATTTCTGGGCATTTATACAAAGAAAACAAAAATACCAATTTGAAGAAATACATGCACCCCTATGCACGATTATTTACAAAAGCCAGAATATGGAAGTAACCTACGTGTCCATCAATAGATGATTGGATAGTGTGTGTGTGTGCGCACGCGCACACACGCACACTGGAATATTACTCAGCTTTAAAAAAAAGTGAAATCTTGCCATTTGCAACACTTGGATGGACTAGAGGTTACTATGCTAAGTGAAATCAAGTGAAAGACAAACACTGTATGATTTCCCTTGTATGTGGAATCTAAAAAAATGGACAACAGAACAAAACAACCTCACAGATACAGAAAACTGTTGGTTAGCAGAGTGGGGAGGTGGTGGGGTCCAGGCAAAATAGGTGGAAGGGACTAAGAGCCACAAACTTCCATTTATAAAATAAACGAGTTAAGGAGCTATAATGTATAGCATGGGGAATATAGTCAATAATACTGTAATAAGTTTGTATGGTGACTACACTTACAAAGATCATTTGAAATGTATAAGAGATCCAGTCAGTATGGTGTATACCTTAAACTAGTCAACTGTACTTCAATTTAAAAAGAAAAGAAAAGAAATAGATGCAGAAGAAGAGAGAACCAGATTTGAGCTGCTGGAGGCAGGAGGATGTCAGGAGGTAATGATGATTGTAAAAGCTCACAGACCTGCTGCTGAGGGACACCTTGCAGTTGTCCTGAAGGTAGCGTCACGTCATCCTACCGGACCTTAACAGCAGAAAATATAAAGGCAGTCGTATTAGACCAGACGAACTGAGGATTACTTAGGTGTCTTACAAATGAGGAAACTGAAGCTCTGTTAAAATTAAGTCATTAGTTAAAAAACTCTGCCCGATGAGGGATCCTCGATCAGATAGGTAAAGGGTTTTAGCTATAAAAACCCTTAATTTTCTGTGTGACTTGCAAGAGAAGTCATAGAATATCTCACAGCAGTGGTTCTCAACCAGGGTATGAGTTTGTCTCTCAGGGGACATTTGGCACTCTGCAGATTTTTGGCTGTCACAACTGGCAGCTAGGGTGCTATTGACCTCTGGTGAATATAGCCTAGGATGCTGCTAGACTTCCTATGATGCACAGGATAGTTCCCCACAGGAAAAAAAATTACCCAACCTAAATTACCCATAGTAACAAGATTAAGAAACTGTTCTGGAATATTATGTGAGCATCCATAATAAAATCTGATTTCTAATTTTAATAAAACTTAATTGTGAGGCTAATCTGCAGCAAGTTTGACTTTGACATTAGTCCATCATTTTAGTATATTTACTTTTCTGAAATCTCATTTTGTCTATTTTTGGAATCTCAAATGTCTAGAGTGAAGTCCTATGGAGAAAGACAAACTCCCCGATAAAGTATGTATTAATTGAAGAAAGGCCCCCGGGAGTTGGGCTTATACTTACAAAATTGCACACCATTGAAAACTGAGATTTACCAAGGACAAAAGTCACTGCACAAATCAATAATCTCCTAGGGTAAAAAATGCTCAGCTCTGCATGGATGTTCTGTTTTCACCTTAAGATTCATAATTGTTTGCCATGTTGATCACCTCCGTAGGGAAGGAGGAGGGGGGAAAATCTATTGTGTCAAAAGGAGTCATAGAGTTTTCTAGCTGACTTGAACAACACTGAGGTGGAAGCAGTAGTAAAAGTGTATTTTGCTGGTAGAGATGGAGGACAGAAGATTACAAAGGACGTGCCATCCTTAACCAAAGTCTGGGTTTGTTCGACTTCACGCAGCTTTCTTCTTAATGTCTCCCTGTTCTTCTTAATACCCCGTTATTAATCTCAGCGTGCTAAGGAGAATTTTCTTTTTCCTCTTTTCATTTTGCTCTCATTTTTAGTTGCAGGAAAAGACATTGTTTATCGTATTAATTCTGACAGGAGTATACATTTAAATGCCACATTGGGGCTTATGTACATTTATATTCACACTGCATATACGCACAGGGGTGAATATCCTAAAACTATGTTAGTGGCAACATATCATTCTTCTCTATTAATAATTTCAGAAGAAATCTTAGATCTATTAAATACTCTGGTTTGGACTTCATAGACACTTAACAGATAATTTAGTTATAATCATTGATAAATGCTTGTTTAAGATGCATACTTTGTTCTTATAGGTTCCCATAGATTTTTCGAGTCTCCTCCCTTTATTAAACTAGACCATCGGCCATCCCTAAAATATTCTTACTGAGGTAACATTTAATGATGTCACCTATGTTTTCGTAAGATCACTAGAACAACCAGGTGTTTGAACAATTTATAAGTCGAGGCATCATTCCCTATGTCACCCAACATCCTTCCTTTATACTGATGTCTGATAAACCTATCTTTATGTTATAGGTGACTACTATGCAACATTGGCCCAGGTTATGAAATGCTAGTTTTTCAAATTCAATTTTAATAAACCTACATGTGATTGTAAAATACCTATGTAAATAGGTGAACAGAAAGAGGACAAGGAAAATAAACAGAACAGGCAGGGAAGGAAAGGGGCTTTTAAGGATGAATTAGGAGAGCATGGCTTGTTACCAAAAGAGCTCTAACTGCTTGAAACTTAAGACAACTCTGAAAG
The DNA here is from genome assembly GCF_014898765.1 of Herpailurus yagouaroundi. Classification (NCBI taxonomy): domain Eukaryota; kingdom Metazoa; phylum Chordata; class Mammalia; order Carnivora; family Felidae; genus Herpailurus; species Herpailurus yagouaroundi. Next base: position 16,315,238 of record NW_024412400.1, read on the forward strand.
CTCATTTGTTTTCTAAATAAGGACAATTGTGTAAAATAAAACAGAAATGGGAATTTAGACCTGTGAAGAAAGTCACAACAAAAGTTAGTTCGCTAAAGTTATGTCCACAGTACAAAGATGCAAAGAAAGCATGTCTAGCTCACTCTACCCATGAGAAAAACTTAATTGGTTTAAGGGAGAAATGAAACACTGGAAACTTCTCTAATCCTGACCCAAAAAAGGCGGGTAGGGTAGGCAGTAGAGCTCATTAACAGAACTGCAAGGAGCCTGAGTGAATGTTGAGACGATTTTAGAGAAAAATTTTAATATTAATGAAGTAGGAAACAATTTTAGTTTTTTTTAATGTTTTTCATTCCCTCATATTTTTATATCAGTTTATTATTTATTAATCATTATATAAAGATGCATTTTGGAATTATAAGTACACGATGCAATTTTGTACATAACTGGACAATATCTTAATCATTGCCTTGAATTATTTCCAAGAACTGATTTCACCTTAATTATTCAAGCATCTATGTTGCAGTCACAGCTCAGAATCCTGTCACCATGGTCACTTGGTAGCGTTCCTCGCTGAATTTTCATAATCAGGCCATATCAAGTTTCTTAACATATAAATTATGATCGCTTGCAAGGTGTTTTACTCAAAGCTCTAAATCAGGGATTCACAACTGATGAAAACGTGACCATGTAATCCAAGATGACTTCTTTAATTTCTTTAGCCATTTTTTATTTACAGTCAAACTCTGCCTAACTGAGTGCAAATTCATGCACTGCTTAAATTATTTTGCAGAACAATGGATTTTTAAAATGTATTTGCAAGTTTCTACATGTTTACATGTACTAGAATTTCACAAACTCAACCACGTTATCTCAATTATTAGATGTGCCTAATATCATCTACTCCTGCTTCCTTGAGCCTTCTTGGATCTACTTTTTTTTTTATGTGTATTTATTTTTGAGAGAGAGAGAGCACACATGACTGCGTGAGGGGCAGAAAGAGAGCAGAACAGGAGACTGGAAGCGGGCTCTGCACTGACAAAAGAGAGCCTGATGTGGGGCTTGATTTGAGGAACAGTGAGATCATGACTTGAGCCGAAGTCGGAGTCTTAACCATCCATCCAGGCGGCGCCTTCTTGGATTTACTTTTAATTATTATATCTAAGTGTATAAACCGCCTCATGTAGAAAATAAACAAAATAAATACTGCGTTTGATGTTTTCAAGGAAGCAACTATACTCAGATTAACATCTATAAGTGATGAATAATTCAGACATAATCAATATTTCCATTCATATTAATGCAAATTAGCCATGCAGCTTAATAAACCCGGCAGGATGAGGATTCAAAAGAAATTGGTTACACTTAAAAATATTATACCCTGACTGTTAGGGGAAGATGGCGGCGTAGGAGGACGCTGGGCTCACCGCGCGTCCTGCTGATCACTTAGATTCCACCTACACCTGCCTAAATAACCCAGAAAACCACCAGAGGATTAGCAGAACGGAGTCGCCGGAGCCAAGCGCAGACGAGAGGCCCACGGAAGAGGGTAGGAAGGGCGGCGAGGCGGTGCGTGCTCCACGGACTGGCGGGAGGGAGCCGGGGCGGAGGGGCGGCTCGCCGGCCAAGCAGAGCCCCCAAGTCTGGCTTGCAAAAAGCGGAGGGGCCTGACGGACTGTGTTCCGACAGCAAGCGCGACTTAGCGGCTGGGAGGTCATAAGTGAACAGCTCTGCTCAGAAAGCGGGAAGGCTGGAGGACAAAGGGAAGGAAAGCTGCTGAGCCCCCGGACGACAGAGCTCAGTTTGGTGGGGAACAAAGGCGCTCGCCAGCGCCATCTTCCCCGCCCATCCCCCAGCCAAAATCCCAAAGAGAACCAGTTCCTGCCAGGGAACTTGCTCGCTCCGAGCAAACACCCAACTCTGCGCTTCTGCGGAGCCAAACCTCCGGCAGCGGATCTGACTCCCTCCTGCTGCCACAGGGCCCCTCCTGAAGTGGATCACCTAAGGAGAAGCAAGCTAAGCCTGCCCCTCCTGCCCCTGTGCACCTTGCCTACCCACCCCAGCTAAGACGCCAGATCCCCAGCATCACAAGCCTGGCAGTGTGCAAGTAGCCCAGACAGGCCACCGCACCCCACAGTGAATCCCGCCCCTAGGAGAGGGGAAGAGAAGGCACACACCAGTCTGACTGTGGCCCCAGCGGTGGGCTGGGGGCAGACATCAGGTCTGACTGCGGCTCCGCCCACCAACTCCAGTTATACACCACAGCACAGGGGAAGTGCCCTGCAGGTCCTCACCACGCCAGGGACTATCCAAAATGACCAAGCGGAAGAATTCCCCTCAGAAGAATCTCCAGGAAATAACAACAGCTAATGAGCTGATCAAAACGGACTTAAATAATATAACAGAAAGTGAATTTAGAATAATAGTCATAAAATTAATCGCTGGGCTTGAAAACAGTATAGCTGACAGCAGAGAATCTCTTGCTACAGAGATCAAGGGACTAAGGAACAGTCATGAGGAGCTGAAAAACGCTTTAAATGAAATGCATAACAAAATGGAAACCACCACAGCTTGGATTGAAGAGGCAGAGGAGAGAATAGGTGAACTAGAAGATAAAGTTATGGAAAAAGAGGAAGCTGAGAAAAAGAGAGATAAAAAAATCCAGGAGTATGAGGGGAAAATTAGAGAACTAAGTGATACACTAAAAAGAAATAATATACGCATAATTGGTATCCCAGAGGAGGAAGAGAGAGGGAAAGGTGCTGAAGGGGTACTTGAAGAAATAATAGCTGAGAACTTCCCTGAAGTGGGGAAGGAAAAAGGCATTGAAATCCAAGAGGCACAGAGAACTCCCTTCAGACGTAACTTGAATCGATCTTCTGCACGACATATCATAGTGAAACTGGCAAAATACAAGGATAAAGAGAAAATTCTGAAAGCAGCAAGGGGGAAACGTGCCCTCACATATAAAGGGAGACCTATAAGACTCGTGACTGATCTCTCTTTTGAAACTTGGCAGGCCAGAAAGAGTTGGCACGAGATTTTCAGTTTGCTAGACAGAAAAAATATGCAGCCGAGAATCCTTTATCCAGCAAGCCTGTCATTTAGAATAGAAGGAGAGATAAAGGTCTTCCCAAACAAACAAAAACTGAAGGAATTTGTCACCACTAAACCAGCCCTACAAGAGATCCTAAGGGGGACCCTGTGAGACAAAGTATCAGAGACATCACTACAAGCATAAAACATACAGACATCACAATGACTCTAAACCCATATCTTTCTATAATAACACTGAATGTAAATGGATTAAATGCGCCAACCAAAAGACATAGGGTATCAGAATGGATAAAAAAACAAGACCCATCTATTTGCTGTCTACAAGAGACTCATTTTAGACCTGAGGACACCTTTAGATTGAGAGTGAGGGGATGGAGAACTATTTATCATGCTACTGGAAGCCAAAAGAAAGCTGGAGTAGCCATACTTATGTCAGACAAACTAGACTTTAAATTAAAGGCTGTAACAAGAGATGAAGAAGGACATTATATAATAGTGACAGGGTCTATCCATCAGGAAGAGCTAACAATTATAAATGTCTATGCGCCGAATACCGGAGCGCCCAAATATATAAAACAATTACTCATAAACACAAGCAACCTTATTGATAAGAATGTGGTAATTGCAGGGGACTTTAACACCCCACTTACAGAAATGGATAGATCATCTAGACACACGGTCAATAAAGAAACGAGGGCCCTGAATGAGACATTGGATCAGATGGACTTGACAGATATATTTAGAACTCTGCATCCCAAAGCAACAGAATATACTTTCTTCTCGAGTGCACATGGAACATTCTCCAAGATAGATCATATACTGGGTCACAAAACAGCCCTTCATAAGTTTACAAGAATTGAAATCATACCATGCATCCTTTCAGACCACAATGCTATGAAGCTTGAAATCAACCACAGAAAAAAGTCTGGAAAACCTCCAAAAGCATGGAGGTTAAAGAACACCCTACTAACGAATGAGTGGGTCAACCAGGCAATTCGAGAAGAAATTAAAAAATATATGGAAACAAACGAAAATGAAAATACAACAATCCAAACGCTTTGGGACGCAGCGAAGGCAGTCCTGAGAGGAAAATACATTGCAATCCAGGCCTATCTCAAGAAACAAGAAAAATCCCAAATACAAAATCTAACAGCACACCTAAAGGAAATAGAAGCAGAACAGCAAAGGCAGCCTAAACCCAGCAGAAGAAGAGAAATAATAAAGATCAGAGCAGAAATAAACAATATAGAATCTAAAAAAACTGTAGAGCAGATCAACGAAACCAAGAGTTGGTTTTTTGAAAAAATAAACAAAATTGACAAACCTCTAGCCAGGCTTCTCAAAAAGAAACGGGAGATGACCCAAATAGATAAAATCATGAATGAAAATGGAATGATTACAACCAATCCCTCAGAGATACAAACAATTATCAGGGAATACTATGAAAAATTATATGCCAACAAATTGGACAACCTGGAAGAAATGGACAAATTCCTGAACACCCACACTCTTCCAAAACTCAATCAGGAGGAAATAGAAAGCTTGAACAGACCCATAACCAGCGAAGAAATTGAATCGGTTATCAAAAATCTCCCAACAAATAAGAGTCCAGGACCAGATGGCTTCCCAGGAGAGTTCTACCAGACGTTTAAAGCAGAGATAATACCTATCCTTCTCAAGCTATTCCAAGAAATAGAAAGGGAAGGAAAACTTCCAGACTCATTCTATGAAGCCAGTATTACTTTGATTCCTAAACCAGACAGAGACCCAGTAAAAAAAAGAGAACTACAGGCCAATATCCCTGATGAATATGGATGCAAAAATTCTCAATAAGATACTAGCAAATCGAATTCAACGGCATATAAAAAGAATTATTCACCATGATCAAGTGGGATTCATTCCTGGGATGCAGGGCTGGTTCAACATTCGCAAATCAATCAACGTGATACATCACATTAACAAAAAAAAGAGAAAAACCATATGATCCTGTCAATCGATACAGAAAAGGCCTTTGACAAAATCCAGCACCCTTTCTTAATAAAAACCCTTGAGAAAGTCGGGATAGAAGGAACATACTTAAAGATCATCAAAGCCATTTATGAAAAGCCCACAGCTAACATCATCCTCAACGGGGAAAAACTGAGAGCTTTTTCCCTGAGATCAGGAACACGACAGGGATGCCCACTCTCACCGCTGTTGTTTAACATAGTGCTGGAAGTTCTAGCATCAGCAATCAGACAACAAAAGGAAATCAAAGGCATCAAAATTGGCAAAGATGAAGTCAAGCTTTCGCTTTTTGCAGATGACATGATATTATACATGGAAAATCCGACAGACTCCACCAAAAGTCTGCTAGAACTGATACATGAATTCAGCAAAGTTGCAGGATACAAAATCAATGTACAGAAATCAGTTGCATTCTTATACACTAACAATGAAGCAACAGAAAGACAAATAAGGAAACTGATCCCATTCACAATTGCACCAAGAAGCATAAAATACCTAGGAATAAATCTAACCAAAGATGTAAAGGATCTGTATGCTGAAAACTATAGAAAGCTTATGAAGGTAATTGAAGAAGATTTAAAGAAATGGAAAGACATTCCCTGCTCATGGATTGGAAGAATAAATATTGTCAAAATGTCAATACTACCCAAAGCTATCTACACATTCAATGCAATCCCAATCAAAATTGCACCAGCATTCTTCTCGAAACAAGAACAAGCAATCCTAAAATTCATATGAAACCACAAAAGGCCCCGAATAGCCAAAGTAATTTTGAAGAAGAAGACCAAAGCAGGAGGCATCACAATCCCAGACTTTAGCCTCTACTACAAAGCTGTCATCATCAAGACAGCATGGTATTGGCACAAAAACAGACACATAGACCAATGGAATAGAATAGAAACCCCAGAACTAGACCCACAAACGTATGGCCAACTCATCTTTGACAAAGCAGGAAAGAACATCCAATGGAAAAAAGACAGTCTCTTTAACAAATGGTGCTGGGAGAACTGGACAGCAACATGCAGAAGGTTGAAACTAGACCACTTTCTCACACCGTTCACAAAAATAAACTCAAAATGGATCAAGGACCTGAATGTGAGACAGGAAACCATCAAAACCCTAGAGGAGAAAGCAGGAAAAGACCTCTCTGACCTCAGCCGTAGCAATCTCTTACTCGACACATCCCCAAAGGCAAGGGAATTAAAAGCAAAAGTGAATTACTGGGACCTTATGAAGATAAAAAGCTTCTGCACAGCAAAGGAAACAACCAACAAAACTCAAAGGCAACCAACAGAATGGGAAAAGATATTTGCAAATGACATATCGGACAAAGGGCTAGTATCCAAAATCTATAAAGAGCTCACCAAACTCCACACCCGAAAAGCAAATAACCCAGTGAAGAAATGGGCAGAAAACATGAATAGACACTTCTCTAAAGAAGACATCCGGATGGCCAACAGGCACATGAAAAGATGTTCAGCGTCGCTCCTTATCAGGGAAATACAAATCAAAACCACACTCAGGTATCACCTCACGCCAGTCAGAGTGGCCAAAATGAACAAATCAGGAGACTATAGATGCTGGAGAGGATGTGGAGAAACGGGAACCCTCTTGCACTGTTGGTGGGAATGCAAATTGGTGCAACTGCTCTGGAAAGCAGTGTGGAGGTTCCTCAGAAAATTAAAAATAGACCTACCCTATGACCCAGCAATAGCAATAGCACTGCTAGGAATTTATCCAAGGGACACAGGAGTACTGATGCATAGGGGCACTTGTACCCCAATGTTCTTAGCAGCACTCTCAACAATAGCCAAATTATGGAAAGAGCCTAAATGTCCATCAACTGATGAATGGATAAAGAAATTGTGGTTTATATACACTATGGAATACTACGTGGCAATGAGAAAAAATGAAATATGGCCTTTTGTAGCAACATGGATGGAACTGGAGAGTGTGATGCTAAGTGAAATAAGCCATACAGAGAAAGACAGATACCATATGGTTTCACTCTTATGTGGATCCTGAGAAACTTAACAGGAACCCATGGGGGAGGGGAAGGGAAAAAAAAAAAAAAAA
>NW_024412400.1:16322477-16392999 GCF_014898765.1 Herpailurus yagouaroundi
AAAAAAAAAAAAAATTATACCCTGAAAGTAGAGGATCATCAATAATAATTGAAATTGTGACCCAAATCAGTAATATTATAATTATCTGGGCTCTTAATATTTCCTTCCACAGGATACATTAAAATGTGGATAAACTAGGTAAACGTGGGAAGTCTGAAAAATTCATGCACTGCTTAAATTATTTTGCAGAACAATGGATTTTTAAAATGTATTTGCAAGTTTCTACATGTTTACATGTACTAGAATTTCACAAACTCAACCACGTTAATGTGGAAGATGTACCTCAATTAGCAAAAGCATATATACTGTAAAGATGCTTAAATGAGCGCACCAGAGTATATATGGTAACTACAACCAGAATAAAAATGAGCTGTCTTTTAGAAGTCCCAAGGGAGACCTATTTTTAATGACTAGGAGAGAGGTTCGCAATTAGCATATTCATTATGTGTATGTAAATGCCTGATTCCAACAGCTGCTTAAGGGTGTTAAAAAACAATTTGTTCTATTAAGCAGTTTAAATATTCCTCTTAAAATCTTGTTTACCTGTTTCATTTGCTGAACAGTGTCCTCCTTCAGAGGACTGGGGGGTGGGGGGGGGTGGGGGGGAGGAAGATGCAGATTGTCTCTACTGCTGTCATTTCTTCTCTGGTGAGATTCTTAAGCAAAAAGTGAGAGGTAGAGGCCACAGCTCAACGGTAATATTTTGGTGATTTGCTATGTTTTTTCATTAAATGCAGTGGCATTTTTTTCTCTCTGGCAGGGATATATTTTGCAGTGGTAAAGATCAGTGTTCTATACTGCGCCACCTCTCTTCTAGTCATGGATGTCTGGTAAAGCTCAGAGGCAAAAAGGTGGAGAATTTAAGACAAAGTACCTCTTTTTTTCCTCCAGGATGCTTGCTAAACAATCACCGGTGACCTTCCTCCTGGCACCCGATCAGCTCAAGTCTCAAAATGGATGCTGTGAGAGTACTGAAGGCTTTGAGGTCAGTCCCCTACACTAGGATTCCAATTACATTTTATTCTTAAACAAACAGAAGTGCGAGTCTTGAACAGAAAGCCCAGCTGTAGGCCCCAGTATCTGCTCTAAGCTCCCTCATCTCCCTGTTCCTCTCCCTGCGGGAAAACCAGGGCAAGCCACCCCTTCTGCCAGTTCCTGTCAACCTGTGAAAGCAAACCAGTGTTAAGTCTCGTTCTCAGGATAAGGACTGCAATCCTTTAACTTCCACCCAACACCCATTCCCTTCCCTCTACCTGTAGTCCTTTGATGTAGCCCAGGGCTTTTCAGACTTCACTGTGGCCTTGTCACAATGCAGATTTTGAATCAGGAGGAGGCGTGGGGCCTGACATTCTGCATTTCTAACAAGCTCCCAGGAAGGAGGTCTGGTGGATGGACCAAACCTGAATGAGTAGCAAAGGGGCTAGCGCTGAATCCCAAGTCCCCTGGTTTTATAATGGTAAATATAACAGTAGCCATTAACACATATATTAAATACATATACAGCACTTAGTTTGCTATTTTCTCCATGAATGTGGTAACTGAGGCAAAGACTTATCAATAATATGAGTAAAACCACATGACGAAGGACAGAGTCAGGTTTCAAACCGAAGCAGCCCAGCCCCAGATCTGCTACACGGTGGGTCCAGATCTGCCAAACTGTAAGGCTTTCTGGTTTTCCTTTCAGCCTCTGGGCTTCAGCTTTCCTACAGGTTTGCTGTTTCCCTTGTGCCTCTGGCCCCAGCATCAGCTAGTTCTATGGCAAAATATACCTAATCAACCTCTGGAACCATTGGACAACTACTCCAAGGAGATGGGGAAATAACAAAAAAGAAAAGGTGCAGACCCCCCTCAGTTTAGACTGAAACACTTGATAAACTTTTGGGATCTCTGAACATGTACTTCTCACTAGTACTAATCAGACATAAATGATATAGAGGCAATCAACAACTCTGTTCTTTCTACCCCAAAGCTACATTAGACCTCTCTGCACACCAAGTCTGGGATTTAGTGGATAATATACTGTGGGATCCCAACATGTCCAATTGCTGGCAGAGTCCTTTAATGGCATTGACAGTTGTGATGGCCCAAGAAGACTTTAACAGAATGACTGCCACCTAATCTGTGCTATTAAAGAAGGAGCCATCAGTGATACTTCGGTGGACACTATAACCTATGGCAGATGGATAAATATGGTGACACAAAAGTAAGTAGCACCAGTCAACAGTCACCAAGTCATGGAAAATGTACATCCCACCATATCCAGTTGTGTTCAGGCTGGGGAAGCCAATAACCATGATCTGTATGCTGATTCTAGGATGTAGATTGAAGCTCTAATGCAGGGTCACCTTGAGAACTGTATTCTTTTTTCAGAAATCATAATTAAGGAGTTGTAGCACTTCTCTCATAAGATACTCTTTGACCTTGAGTATTTCTGTGACAGTGGAGGAACATACTACTCAAAATCTCCAGGGGAAGATGCCTCAGGTACTGGCATATTTGCAACAGGGTTCATAAGAATACCTCCTGTGCGAGACAGAAGGGGTCTCTCATTTTTGGTATAAAAATAGCCAGCAAAAATGCTTCATGTATTATTCTTTCTACAGGGTCCTTTGCCCATTGTCCTAATTCTAATGGACTGTTTATTGTCCCCCATCTGTTTCTAGCATTCCCAGTGTATAGCCACACCATTATTTATGCCCAGAGAAATATGTTTGCAAACCTCAACTTTGACAATGCTTCTCCCTTGCTATTTGAAAAATGCTGCTCCATCACATACCCAAAGACTCAACTTTTCAGTTTGAAATGTATATTGCCCCTGAAATATTCCAATGGTTCGTGTTCTTTTTCAAAAGAATCCGAAGACTGATACCGTGTTTTGATGATGTCCTGAATGTGAACGCAACAGAAAGGGAACTGAAGGAAAAATTTTAAACAGCCCACATTGCTTCCAGCCGTCTCAGAAAGAAGAAAAAGAAAAAGATGAAGGGAGAGAGGGACGGAGGGGAGGGAAAATGAATAGGATCTTCTAGAGCTGTCTTCCTAAACAGCACTGCTGATATCAGGACAAACTGTCTAACATATTTGCAGTGCGTTTCTTCACTCAGTAAATATTTACTGAAAACGTTCTACTTGCCGGACCGTTTCGGGTGCTAAGGATACTGCAGTGAACAGGGCAGACGTGATCCTTGCCCGTAGGAAGCATATAGAATAGCAATTCATGCAATCCATCTTCAATGTATGATGAAACCACTTCAAACATGTTTTTAAACTAGTTTAGTTCTTGTAGGGTTTTTATTTCCTGCCACCATTTTCTTTTCGGAGACAGTTGTTCTGTAGATCCTTTCAAAAGTCTAGTGAATACTGAATACCACATTTGCACAAAAGCATTCTTATTAAACCTATCCTATTTGGGGGCACTTAGCAAAGAAACAAGCTGGGAGCCCTTGAAGTTGGTGAGGCAGAGTTAGAATGGCAAAGCTGAAAACAGAAAATGGGCCAACATTATATACTTAAAACAAGAACGACAATAAAGGCTGATTATAGCATATTACATACAATATTTTTTCACTCCAGTTACAACCCCTATGCAAGCACCTTCATTAAAACCACTTTTGAGCAATACAAGAGGATTCTCAGAGAGGGTGAATAATTTCACGATATTTTACGATAGTAAAACAAAAGCCAAGGCTTAGATCAAGCCCAAGTGCTCTAGTCCAAAGACAAAAATCTCAAATGACATGATATGCTGGCCTCTCAGAACCTGGTGTATGGTGAGAGAAAAGTAGAACAGCGACCAAAGTCATCTCTTAGTCAATTAAAAGAAGATGCCAAGTTCAAGAATAATCGAGATTAATAAATCAGATGCTAAAAGCTAATCTAAAATTGTAGATGGTAGGGGTTGGAAATGAAGTAAGGTGAACAGCAAGCCACAAAACCCAGACAAACTTTCTTGGGTTAACATTCTCTGACAGGGTCCCTTCAGAAATCTATGGTGTTACCCCTGAGCGTGTACTCCAATCTCCAAAGCTGTGCCTTCCCACCCCAGTATCTGGTAAATCCACAATTTCTTACCACTAATGCTTCCCTATAAGATATGGCCACTGAGTTTAGTCACAAAGTAGTGTTAGTGAAGTGGCCACCACTTTTCCAAAGTCACTTACCAAATACAATTGGACACAAAAGGACTTTTCTATTGTGGTGAAAGCTAAAGGAGTCCCTCACAAACTCTACAACTGCTTTTAAATCTCTACCAATGCTAAGTCTATAATAATTGGAAAAGGGGGAGGTGGTAATTCCTTACCCTTAAGTATGTCACAGCATTTGCAGGCCTGAGGACTTTCCCAGGTGCTTTGGATAATGCAAATCTCTGTTACGTGGGAGATATATATAACCCAGAGTCATCTAGGGCACTTCCTCTAGCAACTTTAATATATAGACACACACCCCCTTCCCCAATACCTTTTTCTCATTGAGCAAATGATATAAATAACTATTTGGGATCTTAGATAGGCCTTGAATTATTTGTGGAAAGGATGACCAATAGTGGAATTTACTGAGAAATTCAAGAAAATGTACAAAGCATCAATATGAGTTATCTGTCTATAAGGATACCTGCCAAAGAAAAATCACATTATTCCAGAAAACTTTATCTTGGTCATATTAGATGCTGCATATCCAGAAATAGACCACACAAAAACACTGACACACACCAAGGTTTTCTGATTAGAAATTAACGAACACAAAGTCTTTCTGATTCCAAACCCCTTAGTTTTAGCCTTTATACTGGACTGAATAGACTGATCTGACAAAATGAGAAATACAGGCTGTATTTTATTGAGGTAGATAGAGTGAGCAGTATTTTAAGGTAAAGGGTAAAATAATGGAGCTGATTTTAGGTAAATGTGTATGTAACTCTAGAAGTAGAGAAGATTACTCTAGGGGAGAAGGGAATGGAGACAAGATTTGGAGCTATTGCAAAGATATAATATCTTAATCTATAGTTTCCTTTTAGTTGAGATTTTCCTACCAGCTTATTTTCAGCCCAAGTCCTTCACTACCTAGCCTCCTGAAAACTCTTTTTATCCCTTCCAACCAGTTTCTAATTAGCCTCAGATTTGTCTGTCAAAGTCTCCCCATCACTCAGTTGCAAGTATTTTCTCTGTTGGTCTTGCCTTAAGGCAAAGGACAACCATATGGTTATAAGGTGCTCCAGGTAGCAAAGTACCCCAAATTTGTTTTCCTTCATGATTCTGTGGGTCAGGAGTGTGGGCAGGGCTTGGATAGCTCTTCTGTTCCTTGGGATATTAACTGGGGCCACTCAGCAGTACTCAGGGGGTGGCTATGATGGTCTGGAGAATCCAAAATGGCTTCACATACTGAATGTGTGCCTTGGCAGGGATGGTTACAAGGTGGACTCAGCTAGGACGATTGACAGGAGCCTCTAGTATGGGTTTCCCAACATGGAAGTTTCAGGGTAGTCAGACTTCTACCATGGCAACTGGCTTTCCCCAGAGCATGTGTCCCAAGAGAATCAGGCAGAAGCTGCATGGCCTTTAGGTCTTTCCTGATCTAGCCTTGGAAATCATGCATTGTCACTTCTGCCATATTCTATTGGCTACAAGAGAGTCATAGGCCAGCCTCGATTCAAGGGGAGGAGAAACAGACACCACCTCTTGATGGCTGATTGGCCAGGTCCCATTGTAGGAGAGCTAGTAAGATAGGAGATGATGTCGTGGCCATCTTTGGAAAATACCCTCTGCCGCAAAAACAAAGAATTGAAGTCAGGCAGACCTGAGTTCAAATCCTACCTCTTTCCCTTAATTGTGCAACTCTTGGAGAGTCACATAATCTCACAGTTTACATCTTGTCCTATAGAATGGGATTTAGAAAATGCTACCTCTCATGGTCAGATGATTAAATTAAATGAGAAGATATACACAAAGCAGCCTGACTGTAATAAATGCTCAACTGTGTACGTTTTTTTTTCCTCCCTGCCCTAGAGCCTATAACACTGCACAAGACAACCCCAAATAATCCTTCTAGGACAGAGATCTTCATTGCTTTCTTACATCCAGTGATTTCTACCAGCTGACTCATTTCTACTTCTACTTCTTTCTCTCTTTTGATTTCCCCTTCTTTTCTATACATTTGTTCAGAACCTCATCACCCAGGATGCTGACAAATGGATTGTTCGCTACAAATCAGCCCACACAAACACATCCATTTCCTCAGGAAATTGTGAGGAATCGTGAGCCGACGGAAAAAGTAATATTCAAAAACTTATATATAGAATAAGGAATCTGTTTATCCCTTGACAGGGAGCAAAATTTCAGACAAGCCCCTGTCTAACTCATCACAAATTCTAAACGTATAGGTGCATATTCCAAAAGTATACATTATGGTGCTAGTTCTCCAGTATGTGGTAAAAGGACAAATTCCAGTTTTAATACTGAATGTAATTATTGAATCATAGTATAAGATTCTGTGCAGAATTTCAAATCCAGCCCTTCAAAAGCACTGACAGTAAACTTGTTAGGGTCGGTTTATGAATCTTTTACAATAAGAGCACCATGCTCATTTCTTTCTATTGTATATTGACAAAGTACTTTGATTCTTCTTTCCTTCCAATCTTCCTTCTTTCTCTCACTTTTCTTGCTTGTGACAAGATGCCTCATTGTCAGCGATGTATTTATATTCACTCATTCTCTGGAGCACATAAAATTGTGATGAAACACAAAATCTGGGCCAGCCCAACATGGGGCAACCCTAGACTCATTTTTCTTTTATTTGAATAATACAGCAAGGAGCACTGATGGAAGTCAGTCTCCTGTAGCTTGGCTCCCTAAATGTTCTGCGACGTGGTGGGAAACCTGAGTGAAACGATGCAGATCAATACAACTGTCCTAGGAAAGTGTTGTGATGTTTTCTTGCTGTCACCCATGAAACAAGCTTAAAATCATTGATGATTCTTTTTGCTGGAGACATGAAGCCACATTTGGTTACTTTGAAGAAACCAGAGAAAACTCACTAGGACAGTGGCCGAGATATCTTGAGCCTTATTCTTCATAAAACAGTATGAGCTCTGAATACCAATCAGATCAAAAGATGACTTCGCCAGCGGGGGTCTCGAGCCCAGAAATGCTCAATGCAATCAAGAACAACACCGAACAGTGCTCTCCGGGGCACATGCCATGAACAGTCACATAAACATATATAGTCTCCACCATCTTTGTGTTTTTCTTCGAAGAAAGCAAAGATAACCATATTCCTTTCAATGGCTTGTCTGCATTCTGTCCCATCAAAGTGTGCTGGCAGTCCTGTTGGAGCAGAAATGTTGTGGCCTCAGACCAGGAATAATTGGAAACTAATTTACCATGGAAATCTTAATGATATTTGCAATCACACATGAGTGCTTTAGGGAGATAACAGAAGGAATATTCAGAGCAGACAGCAGAGACACCAGTGACTATCAGAGTTTTTTTCCCTTATGAGCTACAAATGGCCCCCGTCACTCTCTCCTGTGCCCAAACTTCTTCCAAAATGACTGATGTAATTTTTTTAAGCTAAGTTTATTTTCCTTGTACATGCTTATGGAAAGGGAATTAGGTAGTGCTGAACAACAGGAATACTTCTGTTCTCTTTACCTTTTGTTCACCAGGTCTGGCCTGTAGCCATTTGTTGACGGAGAAATGGGTACAAAAGGCTGTCCTGTTACATTTCATAGACTGATAGGCTTAGAAGGGCCTCACAAGCTGGGCTGGTACAGAGAGGACCATCTTGCGGCTTAGTTGTTGTTGTTGTTTTTCCTCACCTAACAGCGTGCCACAGAGGCAGGTCTCGAACTTCTCGGGGCCATCTTGCAGAAGAGCAAAATGGAGACCAGATCCAAGTCTTCCTGTTTCCCCCCCCCCCCCAACCCACATAGATTCGTCATCATAATGACTCCACATTGAATCCATTCACTCTGAAACCCAGAACCATTTTTTTTCTTCTCAGTTTGCTTAAGTTCTGTATCTCAGCATTGGAGGAAGGACAAATAACCCTGACATTTGATGTTAAATCTCAAATGTAGCGTTCTACAACACTTCTCTCCTTCTCTGCACTTTTCCTACTCCACGAAAATACAAATTAGGAACAGGGGCTGCACTTTATCATCGAGGCCCTTCTTTCTCCTTGGGTCTAGTGGAAGAGGTCCAGATGTGAGTTTCTGAGAAATGTTATGCTGTATGTTTCTATTTTTCTGTTAAGTAGATGCTAAGATGCTTGAAAAGTACTCATTAGTGATATAGAAGAGACAGTTTACTTGATACAGCAGCATTGTCAATGGTTAAGAGCCTCGGCCTTGAATCTGGCCTGCCTGAACTCAAATCTGGGTTCTCCTACTTTCGCTGACCAGCTATTTCAACTGACTTGTCTCTGTTGCCTTATTTCTAAAATCAGGATAATAATATTGCCTTGAGGGGTTATTGACAGCATTGACTGAAAATGTGTATAAAATCTTGTCAGAGTGAATAGCACGTGATATGTGCTCAATAAATTTTCTTTTTATCCAAAGTGAGTACACAGTACATTTTATTGAGTGTGACAAATTCATGAGCACAATACATAAGATTGCACAGAAAATGAGGTTCCTCAGTTACTAAATACTAAGAAAAGGTGTGTGTTGAAATCGGAAGGGCAAAGTGAGGGGTCAGGGGGTGGTGAATGCAAGAATGAGGGCTGACCTCCAGGGAGTTCAGCCAGAGACACCATAGCCTGTTGTCACACGTCACCATTGGACCAGTGCCCCAAGTCTCTCCTGGAGAAGATACATGACACACAAAAGGGACACATGAAAATACTACCCCAGAAATACACCAAAGCCTTAAAATGGTCAGAACTCAATCCAGCAGGACATAATCCACCACAAGGGAAATTCTGTCCAGTCACAGACTTTCAAAGAGAAATGTTCATGCAACAAATACTTGGTTAATTCTCCCACCTAGATTCAACACATGGTCTCACAACCAGCAAGGGCTTCCTGAAAGGGACAGGAGATTTCACATTTCATCTACTCTCATCTATTGCTGTCAATAACCCCTCAAGGCAAATAAGGAAACGGAGACAAGTACATCCTCATCCTGTACTTTCTGGAATGTATGCATTCAGGGGTGCCTGCGTGGCTCAGTCGGTTAAGCATCCAACTTCGGCTCAGGTCATGATTTCATGGTTCGTGAGTTTGAACCCCTCATCCAGCTCTGTGCTGACAGCTCAGAGCCTAGAGTCTGCTAAGGATTCTGTGTCTCCCTCTGTCTCTGTCCCTCCCCTCTCATGCTCTGTCTCTCTCTCTCAAAAATAAACAAACATTTTAAACAGCTAAAAAAAATTAAGGAAAAGAATATGTGCATTCAGACGTTTCTAATATAATGCTAGCTAACAACTACAGCAGGAAAGAACAAAAGACAATTCTTTATCCGCTCTGTTCATATTTCTACTTTTAAAGCTAATGCTAAACCTACCAAACTACCCTTATTACAGTCGTTTTGAATACAAAAAATTGTATTCTCCAATGTTACACCAGTGCCCTGCAAACCAAGGTGATCGATTATTTCCAAGTGGTAATAATATTACTGGTAAAAATAGGCTTTAATTTGACAAATAATTAGCTTTGCATTCAGAAATGGATAATAAAGCACCACACTAAAAGGCAAACTGTTCTTTTTTCTTTCCCTGCTGTGGATATTAGGAATATTTCTTTAGTCGTATGAAACAATACACAAATCACTTATTTTATTACTTTCCCAAGACAGGGGGTCTCAATGATTGAAATACTCTTAAGCTAAGAATTTGCCTACCTAATTGGTGATTCAGAACTGACTCTGTTTTTCTGAATGTTAATGTTGGGAGTCCTTCTAAAGACCAACCTGCTTTTTACCTTTTAACATCCTTCCTGATCTGGCTTCTGACTACCTTTTTAGTCTCATATCTTACCTTTCGGCTTCTTGTGTTTCCTGCTTTGCCATCTTAGCCTTCTTTTGGGTTCCTGGGACAAGAAATGCTCACTTCTGCCATGAGGCCTGTGCACATACGTCCTCCCTCTTTCTGAATCAGTTGCCTTTACCACAGACCCCTCATTGGTGATGATGAAATCTTCCCTTAGCCTCCAGACCAGTAGTCTTTGTTTAGCATTTTATTTTAGATGTGGCATCTAACGTGGTGCTCAATACGCATACGAGAAACTCAATAAATACCTGCTGAATGAATAAATGTCTTTCATTTGGGGGGAAACTCATCAATCGTCTGGCATTTTTCCAGATAGGGATCCAATCAATGCCATTCTAGCTATACCAGCCTTAGCAAACACCGAACAGATTACAAATTAATATCTACTAAGTCCTATGAGGCAATATATCACGTCCACCCAATTTCATCTCCCCTGCTAAATGTATCTTTTGTTTAATGATGCAAATCTGATGGGGACATGGGATCAGGGTTCGTCAGCAGCCTATTGCAAGCAATGCACTAATAGAATTAGCTCTTCTGTAGGTTGTTAACTTCTGTAATAATGTTACCACAAGACAGAATGTGATGCAGAAATGGGCAGAGATGAATCACTTTATATGTCCACTGATTCTCCGGGCACTCTATCGACTCTGGGGAACTCTAAGTGCAATATCCAACAGAGTCCTAGGAAAAGAGAAGGTATTCTACCACCTAAAACCCTCTCTCCGACCCTGTGGTTCCTAAAGAAACTTCCACAAGTAGTAAAAATTGTCAACTCATGATCCACCATTTTTGGAAGACCTGCCTCCTCACACAAAAGCAGAATGTATGAAAAACCTTCATTAAGTTCACCCCACATACACACAAAATTTTCCCATGGTCTTAAAATAGCTGTCAAACTCCTCTGTACTCTTTTCTCCTACCACAAAATGAGACTAACATCCACTAACCTTAAAGGAATATTTCTAAAGTATGAATCAACAGAAGTGAGAAATTATATATACGTGTTATTATAGAAATGTCTAAAATGATTAAGAAGGAATTTGTTTCAGCTTCACAAATCTTTGCAGCTTTCCAACATTATGGAAAAGTTAGCAGAAATAAAATACTTCATGACATTTCTCAGAAAATGAAAGAGAAGAACATAAATTTCAGAGAAATAAGAAAGTGTCACCAAGAAAAATGCAGAGCAAAGATTGAAAATAGAACTTCTGAAACTTAAAAACAAACCTTTTGTATGCCTTGGTAACAGTAATGATAATATTCAAAATGATTAATAATAGAGCCAGTACTCAAATAATGTGAGTACAAGCAAGGCATTCATGGTTAATGTCACAATAATGGTAGAGTCACAACTTAATCTGGGATAGAAGGCTTTTTTTTTTTTTTTTTTTTTTTTTTGAGTAAAGCCTATTAGGAAAACCAATCTTGCATCTTGTCAGGGCAATCGTGCTCTCTCTTTCTTCTCAGCTTTATTTATTGTAAACAATGGAAAAATGAAGCAGCATATTATTAGATTGTTTTCATTTTCCTTTGTTGAATTTTGTCTCCC
Source organism: Herpailurus yagouaroundi (assembly GCF_014898765.1). Classification (NCBI taxonomy): domain Eukaryota; kingdom Metazoa; phylum Chordata; class Mammalia; order Carnivora; family Felidae; genus Herpailurus; species Herpailurus yagouaroundi. The sequence continues at coordinate 16,334,011 of NW_024412400.1, forward strand.
CATGGCTAGTACATAATTTAATTCAAACCTTCACATAGACATAATTTTTAAGGTATTCTCTTCCAAGTATATAGTTTCGGTTCCTTGGATGTATGAACCAAATATTTGGACAACATTCTTAGGAAATTTAGTCATAGGTTTGAAATTGTTGACCTACAGTCCACATCAGGCATGTAAACCATGACCTGTCTGCTCATATTTATCTAAGACGGCAGAATCGTCATCAATCACAGAGGATTGTCTATTTTCTTCAAACAAGTTATGCAAGGTAGAATACACCCATTTTGCATGTGTAAAGATTCACATTGAATTTAGCATTCCCAAACCGAGAATATAGATTGTTGATTAGGTTCCTACTTTACACTTCAAGTAAATTTTCTCATCTCATCATAATCAAACTCCTCCCAAATGCAGGGATAGGCCTTGATTTCCAGGTTAAGAGCCGTCTTCTCTTCTTGGCAAAGTATGACTCTCTCTCTTTTTTTTTAATTTTATTTCAGAGAGAGAGAGTGCAAGTGGGGAAGACAGTGGCGGGGGTGGGGGGAGGGAAAAGAGGGGGAGAGAGAGAGAGACAGAGAGAGAGAGAGAGAGAGAGAGAGAGAGAGAGAGAGAGAGAATCCCAAGCAGGCTCCACACTCATCATGGAGACCGATGCAGGGCTCAATCCCACAACACTGGGATCATGACCTGAGCCAAAGTGAAGAGTTGAATACTCAACTGACTCAGCCACCCAGGTGCCCCTTGGCAAAATCTCTTTATCCTTGGTGAGAGGTTCTTAATGAGCTAACTTACATGTTTAGAGCTCTTGGGAAAAGAGGAAAAGAACATTTAAAGGTTAGAAGGCAATTCTTTGGCCTGGAATGACACAGATGGTAACTCCAATACACAAGAAGAAACGAAGAACCGGAAACGTAGGTAAATATGGAATGTTTTAAATGCATATTTTTTCACATTTCTTCCCTTAACTTCTCTAAAAGACATAAGGTTATATGAAGCAATAAATGTAACACTGTATTGTTAGATTGATAACAATAGATGTAATAAATGTAACAATAATAGCAGAAAGAAGGGGAAAGAATAGAGCCACATTGCAGTGAAGTTTCTGTATTTTACCAAAATTAAGTTAAAAAATAAAACTAAAAGTTAGTTCTTTGAAAAGTTCAATAAAATTGACAGATCCTAACTAGACTAACCAATAAAAAGTGCGTGGATAGAGGACATCAGCTACCACCTTCAGGTCAGAGAAGAAATCATAAGGTAAATTCAAAACATTTTCTATTGAATGAAAATAAAAACAGTACACCAAAATTTCTGGCACAAGGCTAAAGCAGTACTTACAGAGAGATTTACAGCTTTAAAGGCATATATCAGAAAAGAAAATTCTCCAATCAATAATCTATGCTTCTACTTTTTTTTAAATTTTTTTTAACATTTATTTATTTTTGAGACAGAGAGAGACAGAGCATGAGCAGGGGAGGGTCAGAGAGAGAGGGAGACACAGAATCCAAAACAGGCTCCAGGCTCTGAGCTGTCAGCCCAGAGCCTGACACGGGGCTCAAACTCACGGGCCACGAGATCATGACCTGAGCTGAAGTCGGACGCCCAACTAACTGAGCCACCCAGGCACCCCAGGTGCCCCTCTATGCTTCTACTTTAACAGCCTAGTAAAAGAAGAGCAAACTAAACCTGACGTAAACAGAAGAAACAAAATAATAAAGGTTAGAACAGAAGTCAATAAAATAGAAAACAAAACCAAGAGGAAAAAGGCAATCTTGATCTTTCAAAAGATCAACAAGATTGACAAATCTTTAATTGAACTGAGGGAAAAAAGAGTGAAAATACAAGTTACCCAATTTAGGAATGAAGGAAGAAACATCACTACCAATGCTACAGAAACTGAAAAGATTTATGAAGAAAATTATAAATAGCTATGCCAAAAAATAAAACAAATGAGATGAAACGGACAACTTCCTAGAAAATAATGAGCAAATGTTTAAATAGATATTACACAAAAAATAAACAAGTGGCCAATGCACATATGAAGGAAGATATGTTTAGTTTCATTGGTCATTTGGGAAATACAAATTAGTTAAAATACAAATTATTACAAACACAATTAAAGTCACAATGACATAGAACACCTACTAGAATGGCTCTAATCAGAAAGACAGTCCAAAGTGTAGGCAAAGATGTGGAGAAATTGGAACCCTTATTTATTGCTAGTGGGAAGGTAAAATGATACAGCCACTTTACAAAACATTTTGGCAGTTTCTTATGAAGTTAAATATAAACTTACCATATGATCCAGCAATTTCACTTTTTGGAACCCATCCAAGAGTAATGAAAACATATGTCCACACAAATATTTGTAAGTGAATGTTTTGTTTATAGCAGTATTACTCAAAATAGCCAAAACTGGAAACTATCCAAATGTTCACCAAGTGATGAGTAAATAAAAGTGGCACATCCATACAATGGAATACTGTTCAGCAATAAAAAAGGCACAAAGTAGTGATACATGCTACAGCTTACATGAATCCCTAAATATTCTAATAACTAAAAGAAGCCTGATCCAAAAGAATGCATATTCTTTGATTTCATTTATATGAAATATCCAGAAAAGGTAAATTTGAAGAGAAATCATTAACATGCTTTCTTAGGTCAGGTGTGGAATAGAGGATTTTCTGAAAATGGTCAGAAGACATTGTGAAGTACTGAAAATGTTCCAGAACTAGACTGTGTTCATATCATAGCAAATTTATACACACACACACACACACACACACACACACACACACACAACATACTGAATTGCACATTTACAATGGGGAAAATTGTACAGCATGTAAATTATCTCTCAATAAAGCTATATTTGTTTTAATGGCTAATAAATAATATGTAAAAGAAACACAAATGGCTCTGTTTGGATGAAAATGCCTGATTTCTTTATAAAGAATTATATATCAAAAGCATAATGAGATACAGTTTTTACAACTCAGGTTACTAAGATTAAAAAGTTTATAACACACCCAACTGATAATGATATGGAGAATAGGCAGTCTTATTTATGGCTGGGAGGAATATTAATTTGGTATATCCTCTATGGAGAGCAATTTTGCTTTATCTATCAAAATTGAAAATTACATGTTCCTTGACTCAGTAATTACGTTCCTACTCCCACTGATGCCAAGTGATGATGTACATTATATTTGGTACAAGCAAGAGATTGCAAACAATCCAAAAGTCCATCAATAGAAGACTAAGATAAATTGTAATAGAACCAATGAGTGGAATCTAATGCAGCTGTAGAAATAAACAGCTCTATTTGACCTATTAGGAAATGATCTGTACTCTTAGTGCTAAAAAGTAAAAGCAGAACAACGTGTAAACTGTATGTTACCATTGTGAGTATGAACAAATATAGTAATACATAGTAAAAACCTTAAAGATATGTTCTGTGCTTGCTTGCTTTCTGGGAATAGAGGTGAGCTCCTTAAAAAATACGGAAATGACAGAGGTTTATTTTCTCTGTCTACTTTTTTATACTTTTTCAGTTTTGATCATGTGCAAAATTCAAAAACAATACCATGTAAAGTATCTTTAAAAGAGGGCTTTGAAGCTGTAATCATCAAAACAGTATGGTATTTGCACAAAAACAGATACATAGACCAATGGAATAAAACTGAGAACCCAGAACTGGACCCACAAGTGTATGGCCTATTAATCTTTGACAAAGCAGGAGAGAGTATCCAATGAAAAAAAGATAGTCTCTTTAGCAAATGGGAGAACTGGACAGCAACATGCAGAAGAATGAAATTGGACTACTTTCTTATACCATACACAAAAATAAGCTCAAGATGGATAAAAGACCTAAATGTGAGACAGGTAACCATCAAAACCCTAGAGGAGAAAACAGGCAACAACCTCTCTGACCTCAGCTGTGGCAGCTTCTTACTCGGCATGTCTCTGAAGGCAAGGGAAATGAAAGCAAAAATGAACTACCGGGACCTCACCAAGATAAAAAGCTTCGGCACTGCAAAGGAAACAATCAACAAAACTAAATGCCTTTAGTTTCAAACCAATGGAATGGGAGAAGATATTTGCAAATGACATATCAGACAAAGGGTTAGTATCCAAAATCTATAAAGAACTTCTCAAACTCAACACCCAAAAAACAGACAATCCAGTGAAGAAATGGGCAGAAGACATGAACAGATACTTTTCCAAAGAAGACATCCAGATGGCCAACAGACACATGAAAAGGCGCTCAACATCACTCATCATCAGGGAAATAGAAATCAAAACCACACTGAGATACTACCTCATACTGGTCACAGTGGCTAAAATTAACAACTCGGGAAACAACAGATGTTGGCAAGGATGTGGAGAAACGGGAACCCTCTTGCACTGCTGTTGGGAATGCAAACTAATGCAGCCAGTCTGGAAAACCATGTGGAGGTTCCTCCAAAAAATTAAAAATAGAACTATCCTAGGACCCAGCAACAGCACTACTAGGAATTATCCAAAGGATACAGGAGTGCTGATTCATAGGGGCACATGTACCCCAATGTTTATAGCAATACTCTCAACAATAGCCAAATTATGGAAAGAGCCCAAATGTCCATCAACTGATGAATGGATAAAGAAAATGTGGTTTATATATACAATGGAATACTACTAGGCAATGAGAAAGAATGAAATGCTGCCATTTGCAACAATGTGGATGGAACTGGAGGGTATTATGCTAAGTAAAAGTCAGTCAGAGAAAGACAGATATGTTTTCACTCATATGTGGAATTTGAGAAACTTAATAGAAGACTACGGGGGAAGGGAAGGGAAGGGGAAAAAGTAGTTTCAAACAGAGAGAGGAAAACCATGAGAGACTTTTAAATACAGAGAACAGGGGCGCCTGGGTGGCGCAGTCGGTTAAGCATCCGACTTCGGCCAGGTCACGATCTCGCGGTCCGTGAGTTCGAGCCCCGCGTCAGGCTCTGGGCTGATGGCTCAGAGCCTGGAGCCTGTTTCTGATTCTGTGTCTCCCTCTCTCTCTGCCCCTCGCCCGTTCATGCTCTGTCTCTCTCTGTCCCAAAAATAAATAAACGTTGAAAAAAAAAATTTTAAATACAGAGAACAAACTGAGGGTTGATGGGCAGGGGAGGAGGGGAAAATGGGTGATGGGCATTGAGGAGGGCACTTGTTGGAATGACGCTGGGTGTTGTATGTAAGCAATGAAATCATGGGAATCTACTCCCGAAGCCAAGAACACACTGTATACACTGTATGTTAGCTAATTTGACAATAAATTATAATAAAAAAAAAGGGGGGGGGCTTTGAATAAGTGTAAGAGGGATATGGAGAGAGAGTACAGGGCTCATATTAAATGAAATGATCTTTCCATCTGATTATAAATATGAAACATTGAGACATTCATTAATACAATGGTTACAAATTCTTATTTGTCCCTAAAGCAATAACTACAAATTTGACTTTAAAATACTTATATTTGGGAGAAATTTCTATTTAACTGGAGGAATGTTAGTTAATTTGAAGTTGATTTTTTGCATAGTATAAACTGCTTTTAAAAAATTAAGCATGGCATTTTAAAGTAAATTTCCTTTTAAATTAAGGATTTATTCCTATGATTTTTTAAAAAATCAGCCACTCAGAGTATTATTTGAAAATGCTGGAAGTTTAGACAATAATTATACTAAAGACTAAAAATGAGTCTTTGACACAAGCTTTGAGAGCAGAAATAAACGATTAATGGTAACTCAGCATACTTGAAGCAAGGATTTCCCCCTGGATAATCTCATATAGACATATGTTCCTTTTTGAACTTTATTACACAAATATTTCAAGGTCTCACACTTTTTTTGGTTGTCCTTTCCTTCTTGCCCAAAATGTTTTACTTTGCTATCCATGCTGCCCCTTCAATCAACTTTATCTCCTTGTAACTTGAACCTTTCTGATTAGCTTAACAAAACCTCCAACACGGCAATACTAACCAGCTGAAGAATGGCAGAGAAAATAAAATGCCAAAACTCACACAGAGTAGATGGGAAGAAAAGCTGGTATCACCATCTCTCGAAAGGGCCTTTTCTACCGCAGAACGTCCCCACTGTCTCCTAAAGATCGAAGACTAACCATTGACTCTGAGCCTCAAATGTTTTTCTCTTGTAAATACAGCCGAATTCACTTAGAATTTTCTCCCATGCCATTTAGCAAACATTAGTCAAGGGTCTGTATGTCAGAGATAGTCTACTTAGCATTAAAGATGGGAAAACAAATAAGATCCAGTCCCAAAGTGCCAGGAACTGAGAGTCCAATAGGGAAGTCAAACATGTACACACATGATTATAATAAACTGCTATTTGGGCAGTAACAGAAATGTGCACACAGTAGAGGGCATGCAAATAAGGTGATTAATTCTGGATGCAGAGGGAAGGTGCATGCATAGGGCTGACGATGTGCGAATAGGTTTTAAAAGATGAGTAGAAATAGGTTAGGTGCTCAGTGCAGAAAAGCACTCGCTGGCGGCAAGCAGGAAGCTGTGAAGCAGTATGATGTGTCAAGGGAAATGCCAAATAGTGATGCACTGACGAAAAATAAACATGCAGGGTGGTTACAACGGCAGCCATGGGAATGGGGGCCTAACCCCTCCTAGGTCCACTGTGCTAGCTTCTCTTCACTTACCTATGAAGCTGTGTGTTTCAGAGCCAGGAGAACTTTACAGAACTTAGGGAAATCCAGATGTTATATTGATATTTATAGGTAGCTTATAGGCTATAAATTAATATACCAACATCCCTTGCAGTATCGCCTGCCATGGCAAAGGGTGAAAACAACCTAGATGTTCATAATTTGGGGTCTGATTAAATAAATCATGACAGCTGCATAAAATCCAGTAGCATGAGGTTATTTTTTAAATTTTTTTAATGTTTATTTTTGAGAGAGGGAGAGAGACAGAGCGTGAGTGGGGGAGGGGCAGAGAGAGAGGGAAACATAGAATCTGAAGCAGGCTCCAGGCTCTGAGCTGTCAGCACAGAGCCCGATTCAGGGCCTGAACTCACGGACCGTGAGGTCATGACCTGAGCCGAAGTGGGATACCCAACCACCTGAGCCGCCTAGGCACCCCATGCATGAAGTTATTTTTTAGAATAAGACTGTGTTACATGTATTCAAATGAATCTCACTCCAGTATATAATACCCAGTGGAAAAACAAAAAACAAGGGGCTGATCAGGCATCAAGCAAGGCACTTCCTGTCTTTAAGTGGCTTCTGAAAATACATACACATTACTAGACTGTGATCTATTAAAAAAACAGCCCAGGAATTGATTCTCTCCCCCTACTCCCTTTCTTTCATCTGTGGAAATGAACAAGATTCTAAGTGGGACAGTGGGAGGAGAAGAGATAATGCAATCAAGAATTCATACTCAATTACAGATTGTCCCACAGAATTAACTATGGTCAACAAAAATACTCCATGTAACACTTCGGTCAGAGTTTGTACCAGCACACTGTTCTTTTGATCAACAAATAAAACCTTACTTTTACTTCTTCTGGGTATACGCACAACTGTGGTGGTGGTGGTGGAGCCACGGGCAGGGGTCAAGGGGAATGTCAGGCTGGAAGACTGTATGTCTCCTGGAACACGGAGGCTCGGCCCTCCAAATACAAGAGTCTGACATCAGGGAATCAAGTGGTTCCATTTAACAAAAGCCTGATGCTAAAGGAGGGCAAAATGAATAGTGTGGACGTTTTTATAGATGCTGTAAGATTCTGCCGTACTGTGGATGTAGACTGCGTTACAATTATTCCTGTCTTGGCTAGCGTCGTTTTGAATTTTGTGCTAGCAAAACATCCTAAAATTTGGTATCTGTCATGTACCAAAAAGCTTGAGTCCACTGGGTAAAATCATCATCCTAGCTTTCAACACTAACGCTTTTAGACATTTGACCTATTCTAAATTAATCCTGAATCTAACTGTACATATCCATGGAAATAAGCTGAATTTAGGGAGGAAAAAAAATGTCTTACGGGCACAAGGGCAGGACCTGACCACATAATACCCAGAAGTAATTTGCAAGTGCACCAAGTTAATGTCCAGAGCTCTGTAGTCTGCTGTGAAGGAACCAAGAAAAGAAATATACTGTGCCCATCTCACTATATGCCATTTCATAAAACACAGCTGTAAATGCTATAAAGAGTTATGGGCCAAAACGGCATGGTCAGTTCCACCTATGCACTTTGAAGTTGGAGAGCTGGGCTCTGTAGATGTGTCGAGGAGAGGCAGTAACCGAGGACCCGGCCTCCGCCTTGGCCTGACAAGGCTCTTCCCAGGCCCGTTGGGATGCCAGCTGCATCTGCCTGCTCTTCAGCAGCAAGCCGCAGGGGAAGTTCCTCATTCTATACACATCCCAGGTGCTAATGACCTCACTCTTTCTGATTAGTGACTTTCATTTCCAAGTTTCAGGGGACATATGGAATTCCTCCTGCTTTAACTCCTTTAAACAACAGTTCCTGCCTGAGGCTCCTGGGTGGCTCAGTCAGTTGAGCATCCAACTTCGGCTCAGGTCATGATCTCGCAGTTCGTGAGTTCGAAGGTCACGATCTTGCGGTTCGCGAGTTCGAGCCCCACGTCGGGCTCTGTGCTGACAGCTGGAACCTGGAGCTGCTTCCGATTCTGTGTCTCCCTCTCTCTCTGCCCCTCCCCTGCATGCACTCTGTCTTCCAAAAGTAAATAAACATCAAAAAAGAAAAAACAGTTCCTGCCCTAGTGGACTCCAGCATCCAGCAGGAGCCTAACACCACTCATTTGTCTGTTTGTACCTCCCTCCTTCTAACAGATTCCTCATTCTCATTATATAGTCCTCAATTCACTCTCTGGACCAATTTCTGTTCAAGTCCTTAGCTAGAAGATTCAACTGGCCGCCTCGCAGAAGTCCAGTTCTTATCTCTTCTGAGGTTAGGTGTGATCTAAACTAGGAAATGTCAGGGCCTTTGTCTGGGTGACTTTAAGGTCATACACACTTGAGTCTTCCTGTGTAGATGATCTTTTTTTTTTTAATTTTTTTTTTTTACATTTATTTATTTTTGAGAGACAGAGAGAGAGCACAAGTGGCAGGGGGGGCAGAAGGAGAAGGAGGCACAGAATCCGAAGCAGGCTCCAGGATCTGAGCTGTCAGCGCAGAGCCTGACACGGAGCTCAAAGCCACAAACTACGAGATCATGACCTGAGCCAAAGTCAGACACTCAACCGACCGAGCCACCCAGGCGCCCCTAGATGATCTTTTTATATTTGTTCAACACTGTAGGCCATACAAGGACATGAAATACCATCATACCTTGAGCTTCTCCTTTGCTGTTTAAGCTTTAAACTTGTGATCATCCTCATATCTCAGCCCAAACGGTTTACGAAGACAAACTTCAAACACAAAAGGGGACTTTAGATGACTCCTTCTGATGAAGTTCCCTGGAAAGCAGTCTCTGAGACAAAGACTAGCCTGTGGGGTGTTTATTACAGACTGCTTTTGGAATCAGCACCTGTGGAAGGGAAAGGAAGGAACAAGATTGGACAATGGGAGAGGCTGGGCTGTGATGCAGTCCCAGCAAAGGGTTCAGTCAATTCAACCTGGTGGGAACTCAGGAACTGGAAGAGCCCTGAGAGTTGTTCTGACTTGGGGCAAGTGGACAGAGCCTTCACACTCCTGCCCCTGTTAGTCACCGAAGAGGACAGACCGCTGGGGGAAGAAGTCCTTGATTACCAAAGGGAAGGCTGGGCAGCAGTATGGCGTCTAAAATGGGACCATTTGGGACCCTTCCCTTTTCCTCATCTATTTCATCTGTTTCCTGCCTCTGTTGCTTTGTCTCTTCTGGTTACAGACTTTCACACGTGCCTCTGCACCCGTCATGTCTGGCAAGTCTCCGCCAACCCCTCTCCCACATACATCCTGCCTATGGCTTCTTGGACCTTGGCACCCTGGCACAGTGGCTTTGCTCACAATCTCAGCTTTGCCATCCTGGGATTCTTTTCCTTTCTTGGGACCTCAGAATACCCCCCTGTTAAAAGGGAAATTAGGTTGTGGGTTTTGTGGATCATCTAATTCAGAGTGTGCAAGGTAAAATACCTCCTCCACTGAGAAAACAATTCTTTCAGTCATTGAAAATAGGTTACTTCTTTCACTAAATTCGGGGGTTAGACAGAGTAAGGAAGGCAGGAAAAGATCCCTTATAGATTTTTAAGGTTCTTGGTACATAGCTCACACCAAGAGACTTACAATTTGGGGGTTCTGAATATCAAATATTCCAAGAGTGAAGCATAATTTTGGAACAATCCTGAAAATCTGAAAGATAAATTAGAGAGGATGATTAACCAAGGAGAGAGAATTTACTCTAAGCCCAGGCAAAGAAAACCTCCAGAAACGTATCTTTTCTTTTGAAAGGTCACCTGCTACTCTCTGTTACTACTTATCCTCAAATTTACTAAGATAGGTTCAATGTTTCAGCAAATATAATCATCTAGGAAAATGATATGGCCAACAGCTAGTTATGCAGCACCCCATGCACTAGTTAGAAAGGGGTATAAACTTGCCTCTGTTGGATTCAACACGGCATCAGTCTAGAAGTCAGAGATGAACTACTATTATTAAGACTTAATTGTAAATCCAGGAGAAAGCTACTCATATTAAAATGCAATAAACTGGAGGCATTTTGTGTAATAGCAAACACTTTACAGGCAGCAGTAGCATTGAACTATCAGGGCAAGTCCAAGAACTCATGATCATGGTGATAATCTTAAATCATCCAAAAAAAAAAAAATCATGATTTTTATTCATGCTGTTTAACAGAGAAAAAAAAACCAGAATGTTTTGTTTTCAATCCCTATTTGGATGGGTTAAAAGAAAAGAAAATTTAAAACAAGACACAGAGACAACTCTTCAAGGACAACTGGAAAACTGAATTGTGGGTACAGGCTAGGTGAAATATCCTGGGGTGTGAGCCAAAATGTGTGCCAGTTACTAGATGGACAAAGGTCTACTGCTCCCAAAGGAGAGCACTTCTCACTCTGAAGCCAGAAAGGCTGTGGCATCCAGTCCTGCTGCAGGTAAAATGAAAGAGAGCTCACATGTGACTGCCTGGTCCTTGAGCTCTATTCAGAAACGCCCTCTTGCAGTAACACAGGAGTGTCCAGACAGCCCCCAAGTTGACCAGGCACTGACAAAGAAGACGAGAACCACGGACGGTCGTGCACTTGCTGGACAGGAATCAGTAGCCACATCTAGATCATGAAGCAGGCTTCTCAAACTACCTGAAATTTTGGGGGGAAATGGTGTGACCAGGGATGAGAAGGATCCCCCTATTTACAAACCCCATTCCTCATTCTCAAATTTACTCTCCGCTCAGATGCTTTTCCAAGGTCTCCTGGGCCATTGTGCTACCTCAGCAAGGAGAACGGCCCTGGGAAATTAGGGTTACTGTGATTCTGCAAAGGTACTATTTGAATTGCTTTAATCTGCACTGATTTTCCAGCACTAACAAATGCCTCTCCAGAGTACACATCTACACTGGCAACGACAGGCTCCCAAGCCAAAAAAGGTATTGTTCCTCTTATTCACAGGACGACTTTCTATTACCCTTTTGAATCGACACTCTGTTTGCAATCCCCACTGCCACAATCACAGTTCAGGCCACTACCGGCTTTTGTTGGAATCAATGCTCAGCCTCCATCCCTGGTGAAAATTCTTTATGGGTTTCCCAATGCCTTCTAAATAAAACCCAAACTCACTTATAGGACATGAGAGGCTTTCCCTTGAGTCTGTGTTATAACTGTGCACTTACTTACATGTTGGTTTCACCATTTACTTGTGAATATCTTTGGAAAAATGGCCATGCCTTTATTCCTTTTAATCTTAATGCCCTAGCTCCTGAAACACTGAGCAGCAGCCTGAATTCATGCCCACAGAACAAATGGCAATCAGTCCAAGGTTCTCTGAATACGTGGGCAAGGTGCTGAGCCTTAGGGTATAACATGGTACATTTTAGCCTCCAGAGAGACAGCAAGTGACAACCTCACTGTAAAATGCCATGGCATTTACCTACCTTACAGGCTTCTTGCAAGGACGTAATGGGATCATGCGTGTAAAGGTCCTAGGTCACTGCTGGCACATGGTATTTATTCAGTCACTGTATATATAGTCCGTTTGTTTCCTTCTCTTGGCCTCAGTTTATAATCTGTAAAATTAAAAAATTAAACTAGGTGATTGCTAATGTCCCTTCTATCTCATAATGAGAGATTTTAGCACACGATTATCAGTCATTGACAGGGAAAAGAATGAAAATCAGTCAAGATAGAGAAAAGTTGGACAACGCAACAAAGTTTATATAAATACTGTGAGGAGGTACGTAACCTGAGTGCCATATGCAGAATCCCACACCCAACGCCTGCAGAGAATACATTCAAGTGCGTGTGAAAAACATACCAAAACCAACCCTATGTTGGGTTAAAAATAGTATTATACACAGCAACAGAAACTGAAAGAAATATGGCCACATGCAGCAAGATAGATGAGTCCTTTAGACATTAACCTAATGAAAAAAAAAAAAAAAAAAAACCAGAGGGATGCCTGAGTGGCTCAGTCGGTTAAGCATCCTGAGCATCCGACTGGCTCAGGTCATGATCTCACGGTTTGTGAGTTCGAGCCCCGCATCGGGCTCTGTGCTTACAGCTCAAAGCCAGGAGCCTGCTTCGGATTCTGTGTCTCCCTCTCTCTCGGCCTCTCCCCCACTTGCACTCTGTTTCTCCCTCTTTCAAAAATAAACATTAAAAAAAATTTTTTTAAGCTAGATATTTACATAAAGCTAAAAACAAACAAACAAACAAAACAGGCAAAAATAGGTCCAATGGCATCAGAGGTCAGGATCGTGGTTACTGGGAAAAGTGGGCAATGAGGAAGGTTTCTGGGATTCTATTTCTTTTTTTTTTTTTTTTTTTTTAATTTTTTTTTTCAACGTTTATTTATTTTTGGGACAGAGAGAGACAGAGCATGAACGGGGGAGGGGCAGAGAGAGAGGGAGACACAGAATCGGAAACAGGCTCCAGGCTCTGAGCCATCAGCCCAGAGCCCGACGCGGGGCTCGAACTCCCGGACCGCGAGATCGTGACCTGGCCGAAGTCGGACGCTTAACCGACTGCGCCACCCAGGCGCCCCAACTGGGGTTCTATTTCTTGATCTGGATAGTGGTTAAATGGATATGTTCACTTTGCGTTAATTCAAGGGGTACACTGATGATGATGCCATCAGTAGAAGTTTATCAATGACACCAAAAAGAAAAAAAAAAAGTGTGGCTAACATGCCCAGCTAGAAAGTGGTGAACCTGAGATTTGAATCAGGTGCACAGGGCCTCACCCTCCTCCAGGTGTCTACAAGGGCCTTTGCGTGAACAGCAAGCTCCGCTGTTTGTACCTCAGCCCTGTACATTTTCTGAAAGCTCTTCTCAGCTTCTCAGGCTCTCCTCCACTACTATAGAAGGCCCCTGTCTCAAGGAGAAAGAAGGCATCAGTTTGGGATTCATGTCCCTATGCCCTCTTTCCATTCAGGGTTTTGTCTCTTTATGACTTCTCTGAAAAATAACGGACTTGGCGACTGCCTGTTCTTTACGGCCAACAAATTATTTTGTCAATATATCATCTAGTCCGAAGGTTCCTGCAACAAGGAATTCTACCATCACAAGAAGTGACACGAAAACTTACTCCATCTTTTCGCCAAGAGTTATTTCATTTATTTTATACATTATTCAACAAATACTCATTGGACACCCTGTGCAACAGAGGCACAATTCTAGGATAGATGCAGTGTTGAGTAACTTATGGTATTTGCATCAACAAAATTAAACTAATAATGCGTCTTCCTCGCTAAGATTAGATAATGTACCACACAGCTTAATGTTTGGTAGACAGGAAATGTGAAATATATTTTAGTCATTACTTGTGTGTCTTTTATAACTTAGACATCTTCATCAGTGTCCCCAGTTCAAGAGGAGAAAACTGGACTCCATTTTAATCATCTGCTGTACCTTAGCACAATATAAAAGGAAAGAGAGGAAAGAGGAAGGTATTTTTAATTTGGACCATTTGGAGTACATAAATGGTCAAAGCAATAAGACATCCTAATTCTACTCATAACAAACGATCCGGCCAAAAGCCTGTGAAGACCCTTGTCCCTACCTCCCTGCCACTCTGCAGAAATCACGGAAGGCTGAGCTATGTCTCTGGCTTCATCAGGTACTGTAGGGCCACTTAAAGAAGACAAATTGGGAAACCCAGAGGGGTTGTCCCTCCAGAACCTCCGGTTGTGAATTACATAAACATGTTGCTCTACAGGGGCGATTCCCTGACTCGCCTTTATTAGATCACGTCTTTCACTCCTGGGTTACCTCAACCTCTACTGCTTGCACTTTCTTAGCAGCTAGCCTGACCCCAGGGCACCTTTGTTTTATGTTAAAAAATAACTTTGCAAAGCTGGAGTGTGTGGCCATGTAAACTCCAGGATTATCACTGCTAGAATTCAAAAGGGCTTTCCTGGCCTGCCTGCGTGGCCTGCTGTTACATGACGAGAACACAGTGCTGGGCTGGGGCTTCCCTTCTAGAAGCCGCCGCGTGTCCCCATGAGGAAACGTGTCAGAACAGAGGTTTTGCAGGCTAAAAATACACGACCAGATTTCAAAATAGCAGTCAGAAAGCATTCCACAGCAACCTATTTTGTCCACTTGGTTCCCCTAGGAAAAGAACATTCATGCCTGTGATTCGTCCCTCATTGAATTTGGATCAAATTTCTGAGCTCTGAAATATACTACTAGCATAATAAGGTTAAAGAGACACCTTGAGGATTATCTACCAGACATTAGCGAGCAGCTTTCCAAAATTATATACTGCAAGTGCTCTAGACAGAACCGCAAATTTGCATTCATTTCCTCTATATTTGTAAATGGTCTCTGTTCAACCAACATCCATTACTCAACACATCACGGAGCCAAAAAGACATAATTATGGTCTGCTGCTTCTCCAGAGAAAGATTTCCCTTGAAAGCCAAAACAACAACAAGAAAACACTAAAAAAGGAAGACCGAAAGAGTTCAAATTCTTTTAGATCACATAAAATCTGAGAATATTCTCTGCTGTCATTACAAGTGATACATTGCTGTGCTAAAAATATGTTTGGGATGATGAATGTTACTCGTCATGATCTGATTCAAGAGGATCACGTTCAGGGTGTCCAACACCGCGAGACTATACAGAGTCCCAGGGTGGATCTGAGATTCTGGGAGGTTAACTGAGGCAAACAGCCAGAGGACAAGGCCAGTGGGGTCCCCTACTTCTGTAAGCCCTCTGACCCCAAAGACTGGGCCCTGAGAGTGCTGCATCCCTGACATCTGTACGATGCTCAGCTCAGGGCCCGTAATGCATGGGTTTTGAACAAAGAATTAATGAATGGCAGATATTATAATAGATTATAATATCTAAAGCAGAGTTTATCAGGGGAGGGAACACATCACTGTTTTCACTTACATTATACACAAGAGTGTCTGAATACAATAACACTACCTCTGAGACTGCTGATGCCGGACGTGGGTTTTTATCCCCTACCCCAAGCAGTTCTGTGATACCAGCTGGATGTCCTACAAATGAACTCAATTCTGACACTGTCCTAGAGACAGCATCAAATCCCACAGGTTAAAGTCTTGGTCCTACAGGATTGCCCCTCCCCACCTGAGACGCTAATTTCAAGTTCAGGCTATCACCTGTGCTTCTGAGCAAAGGACCACAGATCAGAGGTTACCATGACCCTCTCCTCAGGTTTGATTGCTTTGCTAGAGTGGCTCACAGAACTTAGGAAAATAGTTTACTTACAAGATTTGTTATAAAAGGAAAAAACAAAGAAGAGGCAAATGAAGAAATTCATGGGACAAGGTATGTAGGACGGGACATGGGGCTTCATGCTTTCTGAAGCGAAACTCTCCCTACATCTCCACATTTGCCAAGGAAGTTCCCCAAACCCAATCTTTGGGGTTTTTATGGAGCCCTCCTTAAGTAGGCAGGCATTGATCAAATCATTGGCCATTGGTGAGTGAACTCAGTCTCCAGCCTCTCTCCTCTCCCTTGAGGTCAGAGATGGGGCTGAAAGTTTCAACCTTCCAAACACATGGATGGTTTCACTAGTAACCAGCCCCCATTCTTAAGTTACCTAAGTAGGGGCTTTCCAAAAGTCGCCTCATTAACATAACAAAGACACCTTGCCTGCTCTTAGCACTTAGGGAATTCTAAGAGCTCTGTGCTGGGAAGTGGGAGGAAGACCAAGTATATATTTCTTATTATAAATCACCGTATCATAGTCGCTCTTAACATTTGGCTGGATAACTCTTTGTTGTAGGGGGCTCCCCTGTGTGTTGTAGGATGTTTCGTAGAACCCCTGGACTGTGCCCACCTACACCAATCAGAAATGAAAATCAAAAATGTCTCCAGATATTGTCAAATGCCCCTTAGGGGGCAAACTCACCCTCAGTTGAGAACCTCTGGATATAAAGGAACAGGGTAGAATATCTAGGGAGATCCTCAGACAGGTTTGACAGCATGAACTTTCCCAAGGTGGTTAAGGTTTGGGGACAAACTCTTGTCTCCAAAAAAGACTTGAGAAGTATATTAGTACCCTACCTATTAATTGAAAGTGGTCTAACCCAAAGTGGCTTAAGCAATAAAAGATAACCTATTAGAATAGTACCTAAAAGTGCAGAGATAGCTAACTTCAGGTAGAGTGGGATCTAGGAGCTCAAACACTATGATCAGAACTCTGTTCCTCTCCCTTCTCTCTCTGCCCCTCTGCCTCTCACGCTCTGTCTCTCTCTCTCTGTCTCTGTCTCCCTGTCAAAAATAAATAAACACTAAAAAAATTAAAAAATTTTAAAAAGGGGGGGCGCCTGGGTGGCTCAGTCGGTTAAGCGTCCGACTTCAGTTCAGGTCATGATCTCGCAGTCCATGAGTTCGAGCCCCGCATCAGGCTCTGTGCTGACAGCTCAGAGCCTGGAGCCTGCTTTGGATTCTGTGACTTCTTCTCTTTCTGCCCCTCCACCTCTCATGCTCTCTCAAAAATAAATAAACATTTAAAAAAAAAAAAGAACTCCGTTCCTCTCCATTGCTGGACTCCTCTTTCCTGATGGCAAAGTGCTCACCCCTCCAGTTCTACATCTTACCAGCTTAGAAACCAACCCTGATAGGAAGAGAGCTTCTCTTTCTCAATAGTTCTAGAAAGGAAAAAAAAAAAAAAAAGATGCTCCCAGTTGATGCTTTTTGGACCAATTAGGTCACGTGTCCATCTGTAACTAATCAGAGTTAGGAAATTTAGGAGTTGTGGAACATGCCAAGTGGTTGGGTCTGAGTCGTGCCACTCCTAGATCAGGGAGCAAGGAATAGGCCAGTCCCACCCCAAGTACCTGGATTTTCCTTGGGAGGCATATGGTTACCTAAAGAAACTCAACATGATGATACCCTAAGGGGTTATAGTAGGTACTGGGCAGGTAAAACAGTGTAAGTTAGTGGCCTAAATCTGGAAACACTAAGATACCAAATCAGAAACCAAAGCAAGGGCTCCTGTGCCAGTGTAAATACAGAGCCCCAGTGATGGCCTCAGGGTATGAGCTGCTCAGTTAGGGTACTACTTATAACTATATTTTCTCTGAAACTTTCTTTCCTAGATCTGTGAGTACTTATTAAACATGAAGAGATTTATGCATTCAAATAGCAATATTTAATCTTTCCCCCTGCCTGGCCCTGTTTGTGTACCTTTGCTTTCCTTCTTGCCCTTTCTAGAGATCCCCTCCAGTAAATTCAGACTTGGAACAGCTCCCTCCAGCTGGATGACAGACACTTTCTATTTTGTGCTGCTCACAGATACTGAATTATGGGTCATGGAGTGGGATCGCCTAACTGCCAACACCAGGTTGAGGACAGAGAAGGGAGACTTGTAATATCTTGCCCTGGTAGCATCTGGAGGAGATTTCCTCTTGCCCTAGCTGGTGAGCATTTCACATCCAGAAACAGAATGATGACCTCTGATAACGCATAGAAATTGTGGTCTCCCTGACATGACCACAGGTGCTGTTTTTGTTTGCTTCAATGCTAATCCCTTTCATAAATCTTACTGAGCATTTCTCTACAGACTATAAAGTCACATCAATCTCAGACGACATGTTATGTGGAATATGAGAAATCCAGCAACTGTCCTTTATAAACTTTTAGCTTTTTAATTTTTTTTTAATGTTTATTTTTGAGAGAGAGAGAGAGAGACAGAGCATGAGCAGGGGAGGGGCAGAGAGAGAGGGGAACACAAAATCCAAAGCAGGCTCCAGGCTCTGAGCTGTCAGCATAGAGCCTGATGCTGGGCTCGAATTCACGAACCATGAGATCATGACCTGAGCCAAAGTCAGACACTTAACCGACTGAGCCACCCAGGTGCCCCAAATTTCCCCAAATTTTAATCTCATTATGTGACAACAAGCTGCAGGAATTCACCTGGAAATGTGAGGAGTCTGGGCTGTTCTCATAAATTTAAGGCAGTTATTCATTAAATGGAAGTTCTTTGAGGACAGCAAATTTGTTTGCTGAGGGCATCTGAAGTCTGTGGAGGGACAGGGCTTGTGCTGACAGCAGTCCGGATCAATGGCTGCCCATCGAAGGGTTTGGCCCACTCTGAAGACTAGAATCTTGGATCCCCAGTGTTTACCAATATCAATATCTGTGATAAGACTTGGAAAAGATTCTTTAAATGCATGCATTCCTAAGAGGATAAAAGTAGACTTTTTAATTTATAAGAATAAGGACGGACATTCAGTGGATTCTAAGACGAGCCCAGGTTTCTCCTTTATTAGGGACCTGTTAACAACTCTGAACTTCTGTGATAATTGCCTCGTTTGGATTCTTCTATTTTGCAAGTTTGCTAATGTTCTTTGACATATCAAGTAAAGCCTTGTCCTGCTCTCTTCTCTATGAAGGCATTACATGGCAGTGAACTGCAAAGACTTCAGACTTGTAGAGTCACACAAACCTAGTTTGGAATCTTTGTTTTTGCCTCTTGCAATTTTGTGACCTGGAGCTCATTTCACATCTATTTTCTTATCTCTGATCTGTGGGCACACCTATTTGATAGCATTGTGCTGAGATTTACTTAAGAGGCACATGTAACGTTTGGCACAGAGTAGGAGTTCATGGTGGCTATTGTATTATTTTAGGGTCTTTGCTTACTATTTGAAAATAATCCTTGGCCTCTGTGTCTGCAAGCACATAACATTCTTTTTCAGGTAATCTTTACAGAGGATTTGTCTCTCTACCACTCATGGTAAGCTCCTGGCCACCTTCTTTATTTGTTAACTAAGGAAAAAACTGGGGTCTCCCTCCTTGGTCTGTGGCCACGTCCAACAGTGCAGTATCCCCCATGCCCAGGATCGCTGCTAACTTTGGCCAATATAGTGTTGCTGTCTGAGTAACACCTCCACGCATCCCACAAGAAGAGCATGCCAGGGATGTGGCAATCATGCCATACCTGATACGGTATCAGTTGTGTAATTGTTTAATGTGATGCTAACAATCGTTATATACACACATATCTCACGGGGTCAAATGCCATTTGCCTACCAAGTAAACAGAATCCACTAGTTAAAGGGATTCTAGTTAAACAATCCCTAGTTAAAGAGACCCAGACAAAGCTATGATTCTTTAGGGGTCGTGTGCATATCTTCATTACGCATGCTTGGAATTTTTAGCATCTGATTACGTGGCTTGGTTTCATGGGTGATCACCCTCATCTTTCATGTGTATATTCAACTCTAAGCTTAGTCCTCAGGGTTTTCTGTTCTGTTACAGACCTCATCTTAGGAAATTTCTAAGCAATCAACTTCTTTAACAAACATATATTGAGCACTCCCTATGGGTAAGACTCTATGCTACGTGCCGAGGATACTTATATAAGTGAACCACTGCTGGAATGCAACACAGAATACACTAGTTTATATAATAAATGCGTTGCCTCTCATGTCTGATGCTAACACTGCCATACCTAGATAAAGGCAGGGGGCATGTCCAGACAGGCATGACCTTACGTGCACAAGATTCCCCTCATGGCCAGAGAGCTAGCTGAGCAAATGGGAGAGAATGTGCTAAGGGATTCAGTTGCTAAAGGAGTCAGGAAGGACGATAGCACAGGGGTCAAAGGGTTGATTACATATTTCTTGGTTCATCTAGATCTTAGTTTCAAGGTTGTCACAAATGATTCTTCATACGTGAAAGAGATTTATGACCACTGCATTCATGATCACTACTGGATAATTCTCTGACAGGCACAGGAGACAGAGACTGAGTTCGGAAAATAACCTGACTTTGCCCTTTACCAGCCATTCCTTTCCTACCCTTTGATTTCACACCAGCATTGTCTTTGATATTGTGATGGTTATTCTTGTTGTTGCTTTTCTTTTTGTTAAGGAGTAAGAATTTGTCTTCTGCTTTCTTGCTTTGAAATGACAACTCCTTGTAGTGTATTTAATAAGGGCTAAGTTAAATTAATGCAGGAATTGGGACAAGGAGAATTTTTTTGGAAAGTACATGTTTGGGAATCCTTAGGTAAGCTAAGGATGTAAGAAACCCTGAGACTACCCCAGAGAAAGACATGCTCCTTATATTGACCACAGTTGAAACTCTACCAGGACTGTTTTTATAAACAGCATAAATCTCAGATAACACAATTAAGGGTTCAAAGCTGTTTGTCATTGTATTTGATGGAGACATACAACCTTCTGCTTCTAATCAGAATTTAAGAAGCAGGTACCAACAGGATTTACAGAAAGCAAGACATTATCCTGGACACCAACACAGTCTGTCTCTTTTATATCCAGTCCAGAACGGAAACAGATGTGGCATCACTCTGCTTCTGTTCAACTCCAGTGCCCTCTATGTGTTACTCTTGACCCCAAATTTTGTCACACTCTCAACTAAAGTCCAAAAGGTGAGCTTTGAACTGGTCATCATCAAAAATCTTCATTATTTCGGGGGGCACCTGGGTGGCTCAGTTGCTTAAGTGTCTGAGTCTTGATTTTGACCCAGGTCATGATCTTACAGTTTGTGAGAACGAGACCCACGTCAGGCAATGTGCTGACAGTGCAGAACCTGCTTGGGATTCTCTTTCTCTCCCTCTCTCTCTGCCCCTCCCCTGCTCACACATTCTCATTCTCATTCTCTCTCTCTCTCTCTCTCTCTCAAAATAAATAAATAAGGGGCGCCTGGGTGGCGCAGTCGGTTAAGCGTCCGACTTCAGCCAGGTCACGATCTCGCGGTCCGGGAGTTCGAGCCCCGCGTGGGGCTCTGGGCTGATGGCTCAGAGCCTGGAGCCTGTTTCCGATTCTGTGTCTCCCTCTCTCTCTGCCCCTCCCCCGTTCATGCTCTGTCTCTCTCTGTCCCAAAAAATAAATAAACGTTGAAAAAAAAAATAAATAAATAAGCATTTAAAAATCTTTATTATTTTTATTATTTTTGTCTGGGCTTTCCCAGAAACAGATTTTGTTTGGGTTCCCTAAGATAAGAACTTGAGTGTGGAAAGCTTATTTAGGAAATGAGGGGAATACCAATAGGAAGTAGGGAAGTGATGGAGGGAGAGAAGGCAACCAATAGAAGTGTTACAGAGCCAGCTACCACAGTGGGCAACCTAAGCTTAATCCTCTGGAGACACTATGGGAAATGTTGTAAAATTCACACCAAAGAATTTTCTCACATTAAGTGCTATGGGTTGAATTATGTACCCCAAACAGATATGTTGAAGTTCTAACCCCCAGTACCTCAGAATGTAAACTTATTTAGAAATAGGGTCATTGTAGATGGGATTAATTCAGTAAAGATGTGTTCACCCTGAATAAAGTAGGCCCTGAATCCAACATGATTGATGTCATTATAAGAAGATGATATGAATTGGGGCACCTAGGTAGCTAAGTCAGCTGAGCATCTGTCTCTGGATTTCAGCTCAGGTCATGATCCCAGGGTCGTGGGATAGAGCCCCAGTGTCAGACTCCATGAGGAGCATGGAGCTTGCTTAAGATTCTCTCTCTCTCTCTGCCCCACTTGCTGTCTCTTTCTCTCAGAAGAAGAAGGAGGAGGAGGAGGAGGAGGAGGAGGAGGAGGGGAAGGAGAAGGAGAAGGAGAAGGAGAAGGAGAAGGAGAAGAAGAAGGAGGAGGAGGAGGAGGAGGAGGAGGAGGAGGAGGAGGAGGAGAAAGGAAGAAAGAGAGGAAGGAAGGAGGGGGGAGGAGGAGGAGGAGATGTGAAGCTAAGAGGGAAGAATGTCATGTAAAGATGAAGACAGAGATGGACTCATACAGCTACAAGCCAAGGAACACCAAGGATTAATGGTGACAGCAGAAGCTAGGATAAGGCAAGGAAAGGTTCTACCCAGAGTCTCAGAGAGAGCACGGTCATGGTAACACCCTGATTTTGGACTTCTAGCCTCCAGAAATGTGAAAGAATAAATTTCTGTTGTTTTAGGGCCAGTTTTCATACTTTGATAGGGAAGTCCTAAGAAACGAATACACTGAAGGACGTGGGATATTTATACACTACCATCAGTCACTGGTTGAGGACTGGTTGAGGACTGCTCAACCAGTGACTGATGAGAGTTCAGCCCACAGCACTTCTTGATCTTCACACACAGGCTGAGCAGCTTTTTGAGGTTCCAGAACAATCCTCAGGCATAGAGATCCAGTTACTGGCAGCTGGAAGTCCACCAAGTCCCCAGGCAAGTGGCAGAAAAAGATAGAGAGATTTGAAGCCTGAGAAGGACTCAATGCATTCTCACTGGTTTGAAGACAGAGGGGGCACTTGCCCCTAGAAATAATGAATGGCCCCCACTGACAGCCAACAAGAAACCAGGCTCTACCAACAACCTGCATGGACTTGGAAGTGGATTCCTACCCCCAAGCTTCCAGATTAATGCCAGTTAGCCTGGACTTTGGCCTTTTGAGACCTATTATGGCCGTCAAGTTCTGATGTGGTTTGTAATACACCATAGATATCTGAAACAAGGACTTTTATGCCTTTTGGTTACAATTGAAATACTTCTCCAGATTGGTTATGTTGTATACATTATCTCTAACCTCACAAAAACATTGAAAAGTGGCTCCTGTATAATTAGCCCCATTTTGCCAATGAAAAAATTGAGTTTCACATAGGTCAAGCAACTCATATATATTTACCACCACTGTCCCCATTATTTTTACTCCTGCCTTTTAATGATAAAACAATACTCAAACCTCTACTTTTAGCAAATCATTTCCCAATTTGTGCCAAGTAAAAGAACTCTGGTGTGGTCGCTGACATGGGCTGGGCTTCTTGCCCCAGGGGAAGGGAAGTGTCACTGTTGTATGGCTTAGATGGGCACATGACCAAAAGCATGTTGACCTCTCCAGGAAATCAGTGGGAAGCAGATGCCCTACAGGGAAGCAAGGGTCCACCTACCGCTCACCATATGTCAAGCGGTGACAGGTCAGCATTTGTCTAAGAGGTAGGCATTCTGAGAGTTGTCACCTGGGAGCATATGGCAATTGGGATAGAAAAAAAAAAAAAAACAAACCCCCTAACATGTCAGGTGTTAAACACCAGTTGCCAAAAATATATATTGTTTATGACAGCTTTTAATTTCTGGAGAATCATGGAGAGGCATATTCCCCAGGCAACTTTGTGGAACTACAATTATACTCAATAAGCTGCAACAACTAAATACAGCAAAATGGCCAGCCCTACAGTAGTAGGATTGTTCCATGCTCCTAAAAATATGGCCCCAAATAATTACCTAGGCCATCATATATTATCATCCAGACAAATAGAAAAGCAGACAAATGATTAGAACAGACACTTCAAAAAAGTAGGTATCCAAGTGGCAAACAGATATATGAAAAGGTGCTCAATTTCATTAGGCATCAGGGAAATACAAACTGAAACTCCATAGAGACACCATTGACAATCCAACAAAATGGCTAAAATGAGAAAGACCAACAATATCAATTGTTGACCTGGGATGGGGACCGACTGGAAATTTCAAATATTGCTGCTGGAAGGAGTATAAATTAGTACTTTAGGAAAATGTTTTAGCACTATTTACTAAAGTTGAATGTCCCCTGACTATATGACCTAACAATTCCACTGTCAAGTATACCCAACAGACATGTGTGTACATGTTCCCAAATGACATATAAACGAGCGTTCAGACATTATGATGTGGTGCTTGAAAATCAACACTCCACATATGAGACCCAGTAGACAGCTTCTTGGTTCCTATCAGGTTGTAACACATGCTCTCTATTTGTAGCGTACTGAGTTATCCAGCCATGAGTTAGGCAGGTAGGGATTAGAATAATGGCTGTACCATTTTATTAGCTATGTGGCTTTGGATACTTATGCATCAGTTTACCTGTCTTTAAAATGTAGGCCAGAGCAATACCTATTTCATTAGATTGTAGTAAGAACTCATGATGCTAATGTAAATATAGCAGTTAGAACAGTGCTTAGCACATAGTAAATGCTCCATAAATTAGATGCCATGTATCAAGCCATCTCTCTTTCCCTATTTATACAGCTGTATGCTCAGGTATGTTTCAGACATACTCAAGCAGGTTCAGCTAAAGGTGAACTTCAGATGAGCACTTCAGTCAACGGACAGGTAAGCATCCAGTGATATCGTAAAAATCAAATCTGTTAATTGATAAATGTTGACATTAATAGGTGACAGAGGAATAACTTTATAAGGATGAATTTATTTATGAGCATATATCTTGCTAATATTTTTTATAAGATTGGAATGTTGATAACATGCTTCATTAAGCATATGTGATTTTGAACTCAATAGCGTACCTAAAATACTTACATTAATTGTATGCACATATAAACATTTGTTTCATCAAGATTTTCTTTTGTTTTCAGCACTACTAATTTAACCGAAGGTTTACAAGTTTGAAGGAGTACAGAAGTTGTAGGATAACCTTGAGGTCTTAAGTTCAGATGTCAGATCACAGAAATGATATAAAAGTTTGTGGCAAGGAAAATGGATACATAGCACTAAAGAAATAGGAGAAAAATTGGAAGCAAAAATGAAGGAGTAATATACTTGGATAAACCCAACAGAAACACTAAATATCAATGATCAAGCTACAATAATGTGGAAAACATAACTTTTTTTTTTTTTTGCTTGCTTCAACTATAAACCCGGCATGTCTCATTCTCTCTGATAAAACATGCCTCTAATATTCATTTTCTAGCTCTTGAGTCCTTCCAGTGACTACCAACAGTGGCAGGGACAGACTTTTGATAGAATCCATTTGTACCTTCCAAGATAATGTTAATATTTTGCTCTTTCAGGAATGCCAGCATTGAAAAAAGAAAGTCCCTGAATGACAGCTATGCAGCAGCCTCAGGAACAAGTCCTAGAGGGAGAAAGAGGACACAGGGCTCAGCACAGACTTCTCCAGAGAAAATGGAGTCAATAGGTTAGCTGAGATGCTAGGGTATGTGGAGAAGAGCTTTACATCAAGGGCAGAGACTGGGGTGGGGAGAGAGGGAAGCACAGGACTAATGACAGCAAAAGATTAAGCAACAGAAAAGATGGAGAAATTATTAAAACACCAAGGGAAAAATAACTAAAAGAAAAAAGCAATCATATTACACAAGTTGAGTTGGCTCAGCTGGGAGTAATATTTGCATAGATATAATAATGAAAGCACAGTACTGATTTAATACATTATGACAAGACTATGTCGTACTAGGAGAGTCAAGGAGGAAGGAAGAGTGTGACAGGGACAAAGAGAGGACATGAATGTGTCAGTCTGGTTTAGGATATGTGGGTAAGAAAACAAAACTTTCTCTTAGCAGAAAATCAAAAGGTAGCAGTATAATTATATTACATATGGAGGTACTATCCAAAGAAAATCCAAGAGTTTATAGCGGCTATATTCAGAGGTAAGAATGGCAGGATTTGAGGGAATCT
The DNA here is from genome assembly GCF_014898765.1 of Herpailurus yagouaroundi. Taxonomy (NCBI): domain Eukaryota; kingdom Metazoa; phylum Chordata; class Mammalia; order Carnivora; family Felidae; genus Herpailurus; species Herpailurus yagouaroundi. Next base: position 16,360,070 of record NW_024412400.1, read on the forward strand.
TTTTCATTATTAGATTTGCAGTATTATTTCATTTCGAATCTATGTATCTATACTATTCTGACATTAAAAAAAAACACTAAATGAACAAGGGGTTAATCTTTGGACTCAGTCTTGATTCTGAAAAGAACAACATGGCTAGTAGTGTTTATAATAAAATAATGCATAAATTAAATGTATTAATATATTGTAAATAACTATTTGGTTCCACTCAGTGGCTTACATGATACTCATAAAAGCATGGTCACCAGCCTGGTCCCCAATTAGTCAAAGTATGCCAGAATTAAGATACAAGAAAAAGGTACACCATGATTAGACTGCTATCATTTTTATTTAGGGACCAATGCTAAATTCAGTATTTAAGAATATAATAGCACTTAGTAATATAATTTGACAGGATTGTTGCATTATGTTTGTTTTTCCAGAGTAGCCTCTTAGCTCTTCACCATTCTTAACAATTTTGACTTCATTTGAATATCCTATGAGATAGTCAATCCCCCTGGCTCTCTCCCCCAGTCACCCTAAGGATAGATAGAATCTATTTTATCTATTTCACTTGCAGCCTGTTGGCACACCTGCTGACACTCCCTTGACCAAATGGGGCCAAATAAGGTCCTTCAGGAACACACCTCCTTCTGCTCACCGCTGTGTCCAGGGAGTATGAGCAAGAACATGAATGAGAAAGTAATGAAAACTTGCTTTTGTTTGTCTCATTGCTTGTGTGCTCACATGGTGAAAGAAACAGAACCTAGGGGCACCTGGGTGGCTCAGTTAAGGTCCGATTTTGGCTCAGGTCATGATCTCACAGTTCACGACTTCGAGCCCCTCGACAGGCTCTGTGCTGACAGCTCAGAGCCTGGATCCTGCTTCAGATTCCGTGTCTCCCTCCCTCTCTCTCTCTCTCTCCCCTTCCCCTCTGCTTGTGCTCTCTTTCTCTCTCAAAAATAAACATTAAGGAAGGAAGGAAGGAAGGAAGGAAGGAAGGAAGGAAGGAAGGAAGGAAGGAAGGAAAAGAAAGAGAGAAAGAAAGAAAGAAAGAAAGAAAGAAAGAAAGAAAGAAACCTATGTTCAGTTAAAACCAGGCATTTAGCTGATACCCAGACTAAAATGGCAGTATTCAGGATCAGCAAGGAAAAAAATCAGGAAAAAAAAACTGCAGAGTGTGAGAAAAAATATACAAGGAGGAAAGTAAGATAATCATGAGCCTAGAGCATGTATTGTTTTAGCTCCCTAGTACATATCTATTCTTCACGAAACCCAGCTCCAGGGCAGGATCTGATGGGTTCAACGAATCATAGAAATCCCAACTCCTTTGTCAAAGGTCATTTTCTAGATTAAACCAACTAAATTTTTTTCTCTTTTTTTCCCTTTTTTTTTTTTTTTGTTTAATTTCAGATTTACTGAGGTATAACGGACAAATAAAACGGTAAGATATTTAACACGTACCTTGTGGTGATTTGATATACATATACATTAGGGAAGAATTTCTCCCACCTAGTTAATTAACACAACCATCACCTCATATATTTCCCTTCTTTTTTCCCTCTTGGTAAGAATATTTAAGTTCTGCTCTCTTAACAAATTTCAATTATACAATATAGTGTTATTAAGTACAGTCACAAGGTTTTACATTAGATTCTCAGGCCTTATTCATCTTATAGCTGCAAGTCTGTACTCTTTTACTAATCTCTCCCTATTTCCCAAGCCCTGGCAACCACTTCCCTTCTCCCTGTTTCTGAGCTTGACTGTTTGGTTTTGTTTTGTTTTTTCTTTTTTAGATTTCACATATAAGTGATACCACGTGGTATTTGTCTTTGTCTGTCTGGCTTATTTCACTCAGCATAGTGTCCTTAAGGTCCATCCATGTTGTTACAAACGGCAGGATTTCCTTCTTTCTCATGGCTGAATATTCCATTGTGTATATATACCACGTTTTCTTTACCATCCATCCTTTGATGGACTCCCAGGGTGTTTTCCTATACTGGCTATAGCCAACTAGGTATGTATTTACCATAAACAAAAGATTTGCTCTAGGCCAGTCCAGTGTGCATAGTACTCAGAAAATTTGCTCAGTAATTATGGAAAACTACAGTCTCCTGGCTTCCATCTTGTGACCATGAGGCATCAGAAAGCTAACCTAAGAAAGCAAAGTGTAGAGAAGCACAAAATAAGAAAGTAGAACCCTCCACAAACCATGTCTGAGAGTTGCCTCACCTCTAAACTTTTTGGTCGTGTGACCCAATAAATCCCTTCTACTGTTGAAGACAGTTTGACTCCCATATTCTTTTACTTGCAACAGAAGCTTCTAACTGACACAGTACCTAATGGACAAGATGCATGGAGAAGCCAAAGAGGGATAGAGTATCAGGCACCAAGACAGAGAAATGAATGCATCTGAAAATAATTCCATTCAAACTGAGTCCAGAAGACAAAGAAAAAACTCAGTGCTGGAAACTAGAAGATAATTGCTTAATTACAGTTTGGGGACAGCACTTGTAAAAGGGGAACGTTTCACCCCAGTGGGACTGCACTGAAGGAAATTACTCATTGTTCTCATACTGGTTAAAGCTAAAATCCCTTGTCTAAGGATTATTGTTCTCTGCAATGGCTCCATAATATTCTGTTAACTTGCTTATAGATTTTTTTTAAAAGGCATGTTTTCTCTGTGAGCTTTAGAGGAAATGAATAAGGACATGGAGAAGAAGAAGAGTTGGCAGTTTAATGAAAGAAACTTAGAGCGTATATTTTCATATACATGATGGATCTGGCAGAATCTTATATTTGCCACAGTTACTTTGTTATTTTATTTTTAAATGTTTTATTTATTTTTGAGAGAGAAAAAGCATGAGCAGGGGAGGCGTAGGAAGAGGGGGGACAGAGGATCCTAAGCAGGCACCACAGTGATAGCAGAGAGCATAATGCAGGGCTTGAAGCCATAAACACTGAGATCATGACCTGAGCTGAAGTCAGATGCTTAAATGACTGAGCCAGGCAGGTGCCCCTGTAACAGTTATTTTAAATGTTGAAGGTTGAACTTTTAGATAAAATAATATAACAGAAATTTCTGCTGTATGGTACTGAGCAATCTCCCTACTCCAGCCTTCTTTCTGTCCAGGGAGACATTGGGTCAAATCGTGGATTGGGCCTTTGAAACCTTCCTTCCCTCAGCCCTAGTCTCCCTCGCTTAGCTCTGTAAGGATTCCACTTGCTGGCAAATGAAATTATTCTGTGGTAAGAGGACTCTTGATTTGTGTATTAAAGTTACACCTCCACAGGTTGCTTTTAACGCTCAAGTCACTACTAAATTACCCATCTCCTCTTAGATTTCTGAGTCAATGACCACAGAAAGAATATAGCTCTTAAATTCACCCAAACACACATGTTCAGAACTCATGGAATATTACGTGGTTGTTTACAAAAGACAAAAACCAGATTCTAGAGAGACTAGACCCGAGGGGTACACGAAAGGTCAAAGAACTTAAGGAACGACTGCATTTCACTAAGTCTAAGATGCACTCTTTTTCTCATTTTTGATCTCAGGAATTGAGCTGTATCTGACCACTGGCTACTGTTATGATGTAGTTCTAACTGTCTGCATGCATGTGACTCTCGTCATAGATGTTCACATCGTTGGCACTTCAGCTAATATGTGAATTGTTGGCCCTTCATGTGCTGAGTTTAAGTGCCCTTTAAAATGTCCTCCTGGTTGTGTTAGTTTGCTAAGGCTACCATAACAAAGCACCATCCCAGGGTTTTTCTTCTGTGTGTCCTAATCTCGTCTTATAAAGACACCAGTCAGATTGGAGTAAGACCCATCCTAAGGGCCTCATTTTATCTTAATCACCTCTTTTTTTTCTATTTATTTTTTTTAAACTTACATCTAAGTTAGTTAGCATATAGTGCAATGATTTCAGGAGTAGATTCCTTAATGCCCCTTACCCGTTGAGCCCATCCCCGCCTCCCACAACCCCTCCAGCAACCCTCTGTTTGTTCTCCATATTTATGAGTCTCTTCTGTTTTGTCCCCCTCCCTGTTTTTATATTATTTTTGCTTCCCTTCCCTTATGTTCATCTGGTGTGTGTCTTAAAGTCCTCATATGAGTGAGGTCATATATTTGTCTTTCTCTAATTTCGCTTAGCATAATACCCTCCAGTTCCATCCACCTAGTTGCAAACGGCAAGATTTCATTCTTTTTGCCTTAACCGCCTCTTTTAAGGCTCGATCTCCAAATGTAGTCACCTTCTGAGGTACCGAGGGTGAGGGCTTCAACGCGTGAGTTTTGAGGGACCCATAATTCCCACAACACTGGGATGAAAAATTCTAAGATGTTAAAGCTCTATGCATGATTTGTGAGTTTTTCTTCCCTAGGGATAGATAAAATCATGAGATATGTTCGGATGAGTGGCATCTGTGCAGATTATTTACTTATTCCTTCCAGCATCCAACCCACCCTCATGTACTCTCTGATGCTTGTGGTAGGGTAGGAACCACAGACACCACATCTCCCTGCCCCGTGGCTTCCTGGTGAGCTCTGCCACTGGGAGACCCAACAGGGAAACTGGAAGGTGGGAAAGGTGGATAAAGGACTTATTTTCTGTGTCAGTATTAATCCAATATCAGAGGACAGCTGTAGGTAGCCTCAGCCTCAAGATTCTTTAGGCAGTTCCAGAACCAGCCACAGAGCAGGTGCCTAGAGAAAAGACCACCCACGCTCACATCAGCCATATGGTAGTGCCCAGAGGTTCAAGCACCAGCCACAAAGGGCCAAGCCCCCAGGTTTGGTGAACCCATCTGTTTTTATTCTCTACCACGGCAGCTGCTTACTGCAGTTTCCATATCGTGGGAACCTCAGCAGCCCCTTTTTATACTTTCACCCTTCCAGCAGTTCCTGTATTAAATTGCTTCAATCAGAAATACCTGGTATGGTTCATCTTTCCCTATATAGACCCTGATTAACATAATGCCTTAGATTCGATGAGATAAAGTAACTCGAAAATATTTAAGTACACCTAGGGGCGACTGCACGGCTCAGTTAGTTAAGCATCTGACTTTTGATTTTGGCTCAGGTCACGATCTCACAGTTCATGAGTTCAAGCCCTGCATGGGGCCGGGTGGTGGCAGTGGGGATCCTGCTTGGGATTCTCTTCCTCTCTCTCTCTCTGTTCCTCTCCCACTTGTGTGCTCTCTCTCTCTCTCTCTCTCTCTCTCAATCAAAACTAAATAAATAAATTTTTAAAAAAGTTTAAAAAGAAAATACTTAAGTACATCTAAATGTTCTGTTTATTTGTATGGTTTCTATAAACCACTTTACGTAGCTATTTTACCTCAATTATCCACTTCTTCAATTTGGAGTTTTAAAGTGTATTTTTCTGGGGGCGCCTGGGTGGCTCAGTCAGTTGAGCGTCTGACTTAGGCTCAAGTCATGATCTCACCGCCTGTGAGTTCAAGCCCCTTGTTGGGCTCTATGCTGACAGCTCAGAGCCTGGAGCCTGCTTCAGACTCTGTGTCACCCTCTCTCTCTGCCCCACCCCCACCCCTTGTGCTCTGTCTCTCTCTCTCAAAAATAAACATTAAAAATAAAAATAATAACAAAGTGTATTTTCTGTATACTTTTCAGTCTTTACAGATTCACGCTAACAGATTAATTGGCTTTATATTGTATTTGTAGCTTCTGACTCCCACACATACTCAAAACTTTATCTATAAAAGGTAACCATACACAAAAGAATATATACACAGGTTTGCTAAGGGCAAAATGCACCTATGTTTTGTAACTGTCTGTTGAAGGTACATTTTGATAGGAATGGGCGAGATAATTTTGAAAATGTTTGTGACAAAATATTTTAATGCATGTAAATTGTCCTGGATAAATTCATATGTCACTGAGGATAAGAGAAGTTCCTAGATTTGGTATTTCTCTCTCAGAAACTTCTTAACATGTGAGTTCTGGCTTTTTCTTTTTTCACTAGAAATGTCTAAATTTTATGTCTAGTACAAACAAGGCCACTATACATCTCTATGACCTAAAATAATCCACTCTACAACTCTGACCTCAGTCATCCCATGAGATAAACAAGGGGTTGGACAAGATCAGTGATCCTGATCTTTAAATACCAAAGACACATTTCTCACCTGTCTCTCATAAACCCAATATTTAAACAATGTTTCTGCACCAACAAGACTGCATTTAAGTTTGGACTTCCCAATATCTATCATTTTTATTAATTTTTTTAAAAATTTCATTTATTTTGAGAGAGAGAAAGAAAGAAAGAGAGCGAGCAGGTAAGGGGCAGAGAGAGAGAGGGGGAGAGACAGCCCCAAGCAGGCTCCACACTGACATCGTAGAGCCTGACACAGGGCTCAAACTCATAAACCATGAGATCATGACCTGAGCTGATATCAAGAGTCAGACACTTAACTGACTGAGCCACCCAGGCTCCCCCCAATATCTATTAATCACAGACATATATAACTTTCAATTGGATATTTTGATTTTCAAATTTCTTTTTCTAAATTTACTTCAACTTTTTAAAAATGTGGAACATCATTTGGTAGCCCCCATTATTATGCTCATGAACCTCTATAGGTGTTTCAGATTCAGGGCCACTGGTCTCAGTAGTCTTTTTGCGTTTATAGCCTAACCTCGGCACTCTGAGGTGAATTCCAAATGTGTGCCAAACATTCCCTTAACCAGAATCTTCATCCAAATGTACGTAATGAGAACTGAAATAGAGTGGAACGAAATGGAATACGTTTGGTTCCTACAGGCTTACTTTATCAATCACTCTGTTAGAAAATAAAGCTGTTTTTAATCCCATATTCAATCATGCTTATAAAGACCAAGTTTTGAGACTATATATTCAAAAATCACAGAGTTGAAAGGAGTCTCAGCTAATCAGTCCAACTGGATCCTTTGTTTCCAGTGGTCCTGCCCAATATTTGTCCAAATTATGTTTGAATAAATTAAACTGACAGGGAGGCTCACGGTGCTGTGTAATTAAAACCATTCAGACTTCCGTACCCTACATAGTTTTCCATTGCCTGAAACCAAAGACCCATCCACATCCTTTTCATATTCCATTACCAACACAGAGAAGGTAGTCATTAAACAATCTCCAATGCTGAAGGAAAACTCAGATCTACTCAGTGGCATTTACTGGATAGTTTTGCTTTTGTTCACCTGCATGAAAGGGAAACCATCACACCCTGTGTTTATCTGCACAGGCAAAGTTAAGGAGACAGTTAATGCAATCATCTGGATAATTCGGGTCAATGGGAAAATGCAGTCACTTCAGTGAAAGGGAGTGCAGGGTTATCTAAATGATGCAGACTGGCATTTGTTTTGGTTACATCGAAATAAATTGAAATACTTAATCTGTATATGCAATCTTCCTCTCATATGCCATGTCCATTAGAAAGAACATTTATGCTTCTTTTAGCTGGCTTTTTCTGGTTTGCAACTTATATTTTTAGAATGGATTTGTATCACCCATTATTCAAGTAATTATCAGTTTCTAGCAGATCTGTTGATTTTCTTAATTAAACTTAGCTAACAAATCATTAAAAAAGAGAGAAAAATGCAACAGTGTTTCCCAGTCCAATTAAATAACTATTCCTTATTTTATTCTGTTGCCCCTAGACTGGAAAGTAAATTGTGCATAAAACAACACTTCTAATTTTACTACTGTCATCTTAGGCTCATGGTTCCAAGTTGCAAAGAAAAAAAATATCTTAGAACACTGTTATTTATTGAGAATAACATAACCAGCTTGTGTCTCGAGGCAGATGATAAAAGGAAACTATAAAAGAGAAGCAACTTTGGAAGTTTCACAAAAGGAAAATGCAGACTTTCAGAGACATCTCAAATTATTTTCTGGAGGTGAAATTTGTTAGAATCAATATGGGAATTTTTTTGCTCTCATCTTGCTGCCTCACTTATTTTTTTACTTGAAATTGAATACTGTGATACATAAAATAAATTGTCTCTCTCTTTTCAAACGTTTGTATATGACCAAATGCTATTTCCTGTCACAGTTTCCTAAACAATTAATTTTTTTCCTTTGTAATATTTCTCAAGGAAATTTATTTTATTTGCTTTCACAGATAGCAATCTGATCTAGGCCTTTAATTCCTGAGCCAAGGACAATCGTAACAATCTCCACACTGGGGTCCCTGCCTCTACTCTCCTCCCGAATCTAGCACAGGACCAATGTGGGCAGTGATCTAGAGCAAAGACTCAAGCCAGACAGACTGAGTTCCAATCTCAGCTCCAGCAGAGTGACCTCAGGCATGTTACTTTACCCTTCCACTCCTGTTTCTTATCTCAAAAATACCTAATTGATCCTGGAACTGTTTATACCCTGTTCTGCTCTGTAGTTCCTTCACGCTCCCATATCAACTGACTTCTAGTGGGGTCAGCCAGCAGGTGGCGTTAATGAGTGGAGGGTGAGAGAAAAGAAAAAGCCAGAATACTTCATGTCCTCCCTACCCCTTCTCAGACAGAGGGCCTTCCTTCTGCAATGGCCTTGCTTCCTCCACAGCTCCAGCTCTCGCATGATAAGCCTACTAAGATTACAACCTTGACCTTGACCCAGTGACCACCCCCCCCACACACACACACATACACAACCTCTGGCCTCCTCCATCACTGCCTCCTTTTGTCATCCTTCCGGCCCAGATGTGATAGCAGCTTCCTGATGCAGTGAATCTAAGGTGTTTTAACCTCCCTTGTTGGCCTCCTATCAATTCCATCACCTGTATATTAGGTGCCCTCTGTTTGAAATATTCGAGATAAGGTTTTCCCGGTCAGAACCAGTTAAACGCTGAGTGATCCAGTACCTTACAGTGTTATTGAAAGATTTAAATGAGCTGATATACAAAACAAAACAAAACAAAACAAAACAAAACAAAACAAAAAACACCACTGAGAATAGTACTTGGGACTTGATAAATATTAGTGATTATTAAATGTTTTTACATACTAGCGCTCTACTAAGAAATGGGAAATCCCCTGAGCTTTATTCTTACGAGTGACACAACTGAGTTCACATTATATTAATACTCCGATTCCATAAACTTAGTTCACCTGTGGGAACTAAGAATCCAGAAATCCAGGATCCAGATCCTACTCCTCAATATTTCTCAAGTCCCCAAAGGTGACTCACATATACTCATAAACAAATTGATTCCTTCTTTTCGAAATGCATAATTTAGGGGCGCCTGGGTGGCGCAGTCGGTTAAGCGTCCGACTTCAGCCAGGTCGCGATCTCGCGGTCGGTGAGTTCGAGCCCCGCGTCGGGCTCTGGGCTGATGGCTCAGAGCCTGGAGCCTGTTTCCGATTCTGTGTCTCCCTCTCTCTCTGCCCCTCCCCCATTCATACTCTGTCTCTCTCTGTTCCAAAAATAAATAAACATTGAAAAAAAAATTAAAAAAAAAAAAAAAAAAAGAAATGCATAATTTAGCACAAGACCTAGTATCTACAGTGTATTGGCTTCCTAAGGCTACCATGACAAAGTACAACAAACTGACTTGTGTAACAGAACAGAAATTGATTCACTCAGAGTCCTGGGAGCTGGGAGTCTAAAATCAAGGAAATCAGCAGGCCCAGGCTTCCTCTGAAGGCTCTAAGGAAGACTCTTTTGTTGCCTCTTCCTAGCTTCTGGTAGTTGCCAATAGCCCCCCGTGGCAATCCTTAGAATCCGTTGGCCTACAGACACCTCACTCCAGTTTCCTTGTGTATGTCTCCAAACCCCTCTCTACTTACAAAGACACCAGTCATTGGATGAGGGCCTCCCTACTCTTAACTTGATTATACCTACATTAACCCTATTTCCAAAGAAGGTCAACATTCAAAGGTACCTGGGATTAGAACTTCAACATCTTTTTTTTTTTTAATTTTTTAAATGTTTTTATTTATGTTTGAGAGAGAGAGAGAGAGAGAGAGCAGGGGAAGGACAGAGAGAGGGAGACACAGAAACATAAACAAGCTCCAGGCTGTCAGCACAGAGCTTGACGCGGGGCTCAAACCCACGAACTGTGAGATTATGACCTGAGCTGAAGTCAGATGCTTAACTGACTGAGCCACCCAGGTGCCCCAGGACTTCAACATATCTTTCTGGGGAATATGATTCAACCCACAACACATATGTGTTGCTCTAGACATACATCTTTCCTGTGTACTGCTAGTTAATTATCACAAAATGCCTGAAGTGTTATTATCCCCATTTTAGAAAGGGAGAAGCTGCCATTAGAGAAGTCAAGGGATCTAACCAAAGTACAACATACAGTAATGTATTGCAAAATCAGAACCTGAAGTCAGGTTTTTTTGAAGCTTAGACCACTCCTCTTCCAATTAGACAATTTAACCCTTGAATTCAGTGAGGACACTGATCTTAGTACTTAATGAGGTTTAAGTTCCTGAGTATTCCACCAAACCCTATATTGCATTTCCAGATTTAGCCAAGCAGCCATGTGAAGGCCTAAGAAGATCAGTATGTTCTGTATGAGTCAGCTGTTGTTGCATAGCAACCATAACCTCATGCCCTAGATGCATGATGCCTCTGGGGTCAACTGATCAATGCAGATCTGCTCCCTGTGGATGAGGTCACTCACATTTCTGGGTTTGGCTGGCTGTTGACTCAACTGATTCAGCCTGCCACTGTTCCACATGTCGTTCATCCTTCCCCTGAGACCAAGAAGCTAGCTTGGACTTGTTTTCATGGTGATGGTAGAGGTCAAGAGAGAAGGCATGCCCCAATGTGCAAGGCCAAGTCAAGCCTCTTCTGCCTCCGCTGATTGCTCATATCCCTTTGGCCAAAGCAAGTTTCACGGCTGACCCCGGTGTCAAGGGGCAGGGCAGGGCATGCTGCTCATATCGAGAGGGAACTACAAAATAACATGACAACGGGCATAGATAGAGGGAAGGGTGAAGAACTGGAGCCCTCACTGCAACTTTCTTTGCCACCTTAGAGTAACTCTGGTGAGCAGTTTCCTTCTTCTAGCTAGCACAAGGACTACAGAGACACTGAATACCTGACGTTGACTCCTCTCCTCTTCACCCAACGAGTGATCTTCCTCGAGTCCCTCAATAAATTTTCAAACTTCTTACAGTTCTGTGGCTGCCTTTCACATAAGGCTTGAGCCTATTCAAAATGAAAGGGTCATCATTTCAGAAATACAGAAGTACTTGTAGAATGGAGAAACATATAAATTTTTTTACTGCAGCGGACGGAATCATTTACATTGAATCATATTTCTGTCTCTCCCCCAGTTCCAATATTCTTCTTCATATTTCAGCAGAAGGTTTAATTTTTCATTTTGACACTGTGATTCAACCTCCTCTTCAATAGCTTATATCTAAAGAAAGTGTATTTTAGAAATCTCAGCAACAGATTCTCTTTGTTCTTTAAAAACAAAATCGGACATTAACGGTATTTCAAGTGCATTCATATGCTGAGTTTTCCTCAGAAAACCTTTGTTTTCTAGATTTTACTCCATTGCATGTAGATTCATGATTGGTCCTCAATAAAAATTTGTTGAATAAATTAATGAATGAATTGACATATGCCTGAGCATCCATTATCTCAATCAATAACGTCCATACAGGAACGGTGATATTGCTTATGACATTTGTAAACAAGATTATTTCCAGCCCGAATGCAGCAACCACAAGGAACACATGGTTTAGAGGTGCCTGAGTGGCTCAGCTGGTTGAGTGTCCACCCTCGGCTCAGGTCACGATCTCACAGTTTGTGAGTTCGAGCCCCGCATCAGGCTCTGTGCTGACAGCTTGGGAGCCTGAAGCCTGCTCTGGATTGTGTCTCTCCCTCTCTCTCTTCCCCTCCCTGACTCACCCTCTATCTCTCTCTTTCAAAAGTAAACATTGAAAAATAATAAAAATTTTAAACATAGCAATGTATGGTTTAATGATGTTAAGCTGGACTTGTCATTTCATCTCCTCTTTGGCTCAGTACGAGAATGAGTTTTCAGCTCTTCTCCTACCCAGGAAGTTGCACCCCTAATCTCTTCCACTATCCCAGTATGGCAAAGAACACATGGATGGCCCAGAGCTACACCAGGACTAGTGTGGCAGGGTAGGCAGCCATCTTTTCAGAGTACTCTATAATGTACAATCTTTCTAATAATATTCATTCAATTACACATTTAGTTGACAAATATTTTTGACATCCTAATATTTGCCAACCATAGCTGCCAAGTCCAAGATGATAAGAAAAAAAATTGCTAAAGAAAAATTAAAAGAAAAAGTAATAAAATCCAGTCCTATGCTCAAAGAGTTTATAGTCTACTGTAGGCATATGGTCATTAGTCAAATACTCACAAAAGATAAAATATAAAATCGAACCTTGATAAATGCTTTGGGAGACGGCGACACTGATGTTGATGCACGCAACATAGTGGTGTGACCTAGTTAGAGGGGTGTGAAGGCTAAGTAGGAATTAACCGGGGAAATCAAAGTGTGAGGGAAAGCGTGCTATGCCAAAGCAAAAGCAAGTACAAAAACTGCTATGGGAAGAAGCAAAGCCTATTTATTAGAAGAACTAATGGGGCGCCTGGGTGGCGCAGTCGGTTAAGCGTCCGACTTCAGCCAGGTCACGATCTCGCGGTCCGTGAGTTCGAGCCCCGCGTCGGGCTCTGGGCTGATGGCTCGGAGCCTGGAGCCTGTTTCCGATTCTGTGTCTCCCTCTCTCTCTGCCCCTCCCCCGTTCATGCTCTGTCTCTCTCTGTCCCAAAAATAAATTAAAAAACGTTGAAAAAAAAAGAACTAAAAGAGGACTGGTAGGGTTGATTGCAATCAGAGCTCAAATTTTCACACCTTCCGGTGGCCACGCCCTTCGATAGTTCCCTCCCACACTAATCCTAAACGTGGCTACCAGTTCCAAGTTTGGGCCGCAAAGCACCTTGAACACTGCTGCTTGCTCTCTCAGACTGTCAACCCGCCAGGAAAACAACCTGAGCTAACCTGCTAGAGGGTGAGAGGCCACACGGAGCAGAGCTGCGTCATCCCAGCCTAGGCTCTTCAACCAGGTAGCCCTCTGATGACCTGAGCCACTGATGCAGATTAAGCAAGGACTGCATCAACCCGGCCCAGCTGAGGGCAGCAGAACCACCCAGCTGCCCTATGGACTGGTGAGAAATGCTAAATAGCTACTGTTGTAAGACGCTACGTTCGGGGGTGGTCTGTTACGCGATCGGATTCAAGGACTAAGGTGGCCGGATTACACAAAGCAAGGGGGAATGCTGGGCTAGACAAAGCAGGAAGAATAGGTTAGGAAACAATGTAGCGGTTCATATGTCCACACAATAGTAAACATTTGTATCTCACCCAAACCAGCACATGTGCATCCTTCTTAGAGCAAGATCTCCAGGTTTCTTGCAGCGATCGGCACTTTCCCCACTCTGAGTCCATATGGTTTAGGTGGGGTAGAATCTACGTAAAGTATGTCATCCAGCCTTTGGCCAATCAACATAATCTGATTCACCTAATCTGGGTAATTGGTTCAGGAGAGGACACATGACCCAAGCCAGTCCAATCAGAGTGAATCCCAGGGCTGTGGCTGAGACTGCCGGGGGGGCGGGGGGAAGGTTTTATCCACAGCACATAAGTTCGAGTCGCTGGCAGCAGTGTTGTGGCCAAGAGATCTCACCTGAGAGGAATCCACACAGAGGAAGCAAAGGTGGTGGAGAGAGAAAGCAGATCTTTATCAAATCTTTTAACGTCCGGAGCCTTGATTGTTGGATAGGGTTACCCAATAACATTTCCTTTTTTACTGAAGTCAGCTTGAATTAGGTCGCCTATTACTTACAATCAAAAGAGTCTAAACCCACATTAAGTACTTTTGTCTTTATCCTAGGGACACCAGGAAGGCCTTGAAGGGTTTTAAAAGGGGCGGGGGAATGAATGAGTAAATTTGCACTTCAGAATAAATACCCATTGGATGCTGTGTGGGAATAGATTAGAGAAGCTGGAGGCTGCCCAGACTCTCCTCTTTGAATTTAAAGGCCTTCAGCATTACACGTGGCTCTTGACTGTCCATCCCTACCTTCTCCCTGGTTTCAGTGCCAGAGCTTTACATCTTTCTAATCAAAATTTTAGGTTGCGGTACCAAGACTAATTCTAGGTAATAACAAATTTAGCTAAGAGCAAAAGCGGTTCATCAGAGCATTTTGGTAACAGTGAAAACTTCCACCAATAAGGAGATTGTTACATGAATATGGTAATGTGTAATGGTACATAAACTTTAAAGTGACCACTGTGACGATATTGTAGGAAGATACAAATATTTGTGAAGCAACACATATTGTATGCCCAGTATATTTATATCTAGATAAAAATGTATGTGACACGTATAAGTGAATGTTCATGAAATGACAGTAGTTGCGTGGTAAGATGTTTGCATAATGGAGACCGTTTGTCCCTCGGATTTCTAAACTTTCCCTGATCTTATTTCACTTTTTAGAACTTGCAAAAAAAAGAGAAAAAAGTAAAAGTGCAATCTCATCCTCCAGTGAGTCCCACTGGCTGGTAATCTATCCAACTCCAGTTTTATAAAGATGTATTGAATTCATTTAGACATCACATTACACTTGCTGCTAATGCTGTGCCCACTTTATGGATTTGGGAAGCAGCATCCTGGGAGAGTAATGTTAATGGAAACGTTAGAAGGGTCCACAATCCCATATCTGCAGTTCTGAGATCCAAAAAGCTGTGAAAAAACTAAAAGCTTTTTGTAAGGCATTTGACGACAAGACCTGACCTGAACGGACATGAGGCTACTTTTATCACTCGGGGTGAATATTCCTCAATTTCCTTGCAGCAAGATGAGTGTGTGTGTGATTAACAGGGTTCTTTCTAGTCTCTGATGTGTTGTACAATAGGCAGTATATGTACCGTATTACTTTCTTAAAATCCAAAAGTTCTGATACACCTCCGGCCTCAGAGGTTTCCTATAGAAAATTGTGGAATGGATTCTTCTTCAGGTTCAACGGTGTAGAGATCATAATAATTCTCCTAATCATCATATGACTGCAGTCCCCGGAGCTAGTGTTGCCACATACGTTACGTGCCAGATAACTTTCATGCTGACTCCTCGGTGCATTCTTAAGTCATTTCATCCGCACAGCAACACTATGCAGAAGCTTTTATTATCTCAGCTCTGGAGCTGAAGGAAGCGATGTTCTGAGAGAAATAACCTGACCACAATCACACAGTGGCCAGCAGCGAGGTTGGCGTTGGCGAGATTTCTATGGGCTACTTTAGCAATAACGATTCCTCTGCTTCTCAAGTAATTCTGCTCTTAGGATTAATTGTACTTTCATCCCCACAACTCCTGGCTTAGGCAAACTCTGTTCCTGTCTCTGCTCTGTCCCGTAGCCCTGATTTAGACCAGGCAAGTGAGTCACCTCATACATTGGCCACTCTTTAAAGCGATCAATGTTGAATGTTTTGGTTCTTTCTGCTTTCCTGGGAAAGAAAAATATGCCTTACAAAGCAGTTTCCACAAGTCAGACACACTGCTTGCCATACAGTATCATCTTTCAGCTTCCCAACAGGGACTGAGATAGATTTTATTGTTTTAGTTTTCCGGGGAAGATACCAAAACTGACCATGCGGTGACCTCAAAGTTGTTCCAGAGAAAACTATGTTTATAGAGTGACAACATCAAATAGGGCTGTGTTTATCAAAGTGTAATTTGTGAGTGGACATCATCCAAATCACGGAGATCTCTAGTTCCCTCTCTAGACCAACCTAATCAAAATATCTAGAGGTAGAATCCCAGAATCTGCCCTTAAGAAACTTCCCCCATTGTTCTGACAATGGACAGTTGGAGCCTGGCCTGGCAGAATAGATGTGGCTTTGAAATGCAAGCACCCACCCAGCATGCAAATCCAGACTCCATCATATACTAGCTGTGTGACCCTGGCTGAGTTTCTTCACCTCTCTGAGCCTCTGTTTCCTTACATATAAGGTAGTGCTACTCACCCTCCTTGCCTCATAAATTACAGAGAGTAAATAAGGTACCATATGTGACGTTTTTAGCATATGATAAGCTGGATATTTAATGGATGATACTGAAAAAGATGAGAATTAATACATAAAAGAATGAATGAACAGGGCTGCCTGGGTGGCTCAGCCGGCTAAGTGTCCATCTTCAACTCAGGTCATGATCTCATGGTCCGTAAGTTCAAGCCCCGCGTCGGGCTCTGTGCTGGAGCCTCCAGGCTTGGAGCCTGGAGCCTGCTTCAGGTTCTGTGTCTCCCTCTCTCTCTGCCCCTCCCCCACTCACACTCTGTCTCTCTCTCTCTCTCAAAAATAAACATTAAATGTTTTTTTAAAAAAGAAGGAATGAACAAACTACAATCTGTTTGATTCTTATGTCTTGTCTTCTTCTGTTTTGACTTTGCCTGAGTCTTTCCCTTTCCAAACTTCCCCCAATGTCTATCTGTTGACTTAACTTGGAGAAGGCCTACTTAGAGACTCATGATCTCTCTTGTACATTTAATGCTCCTGTATTTGAGCTTGGATCCTAGTTCACACAAAAACATCATCAAGTGTGATCAAAGAGGATGTCTGCAGGAGTTGATGGTGCAAGCCAGCATTTCTAAGCCCCGCTCACAGCGGTGGAGACACTCGAGAAAACCGTGAAGCTAGACCAACCCCAATCTCACCTGTTTATAATGTCATTTGGTGTTTAGAAAGGACCTTTGAGCGTAAAGTGGCCTTTTCATAACAACCGGATGCAAGCCCCTTATACTGAGGTAGCATGTGTTTTATGATGTCCTTGGTCATAAAAATGCCAAATTCTGGGCCCCAGGAAATTGTTTCGATAGCTGATTTTGACCATTTTTAAAGATTCTTTTGGCTATTTTTAGCAGTAGATAGTCTATTCCAAAATGCCTTATACTTAATTCATGCAGTAGAGAAATACTACATCCCATTCATTCATCTTTGTCACATAAAATGAGCTAGTATTATGATCCCATTTTTCAGATAGGAGAATTGAGCTAGTGGCTCAAGACCAAATCCTCCATGAATCTACAGGCCCTTTATCCTTGGTTCCTGAACCATCCGTGCATATGTAAGCATTAGTGTTTTATTTGTTCGTTTTTTTAAGACAATTGACAATTTTATATTACTTAGAAATTTTTGGGGGTGCCTGGGTGGTTCAGTCCATTAAGTGTCTGACTTCAGCTCAGGTCATGATCTCACAGTTCGTGAGTTCGAGCCCCACGTCAGGCTGTGTGCTGACAGCTCAGAGCCTGGAACTTGCTTCGAATTCTCTGTCTTCCTCTCTCTCTGCCCCTCCCCTGTTCATGCTCTCTCTCTCTCTCTCTCTCTCTCTCTCTCTCTCTCTCTCACACACACACACACACACACACACACACACACACACAAATAAATAAACATTAAAAAGCATTTTAAAAAAATTTTAACGCATTTTTTAGAGTACAGATTTTTGTCAGGATACAATTTCATTCCTTTTATCACTGAAATGGTAAATGCTTCCACTTTCATGTTCAGAGTTTGGGGCTAAAATCCCCGTGGACAGACTTAATTCCATGCACAATCTATGAATAATGGTTCTCAGAAATTCAGGCTGAAACCATTACGAGAAACCAGTGTTTCAGATCCTCTGCCCCCAACTTGGTCTCTGGATCACACCTCTGAGACTCAGCTTCACAGAGTCTCCTTTTTTTACTATGTAGATATGGTAAATATAACAAATACCTCCAAATAGAATAGAGAGGGCTTTTAAAGCAGTTGAAGAAACAGCTTGATCTGTTTTATTTAGAAGCCTGGGTGATAACACTTTTTAAAAGAAAGCGCAAGGTGTGAGGTCTAAAATGCCTGGGTTTGAACACCAGCCTCCCACCCACTTCATGCATCAACTGACTACATAACATCGAGCGGTTCCTATTTACCCCCTTGGTGAAAACAAGACAGTAGACCCCAAATGGAGTCACTCATGCTAAGTGCCACATCACCAAACCAGAATTTAACCTTACTGGAGTCCCAGCTTTCCCACAAATGGAGTCTTAAACCAGTCAATCACCTGATCAGCACTAGCTGGGTCATCTGCCGGATAGGCCCCTGCCATTCCTTAACGGGAAGTAACTTTGCAATAACTGACCTGCCTTTTTTTGCCAGTATAACTTCCTTGTTCCTGCTCCTTTCTGCCTATAAAAGTTTTTCATTTGGTACAGTTCCTCCGAGCTCCTTTCTATCTGTTGGATTGGATGCTGCCCAATTCAAGTAGTATTTTGCTCTAATAAACTCTTAAAATTTTTAATATGCCTCAGTTTATCTTTTAACACCCTCTGTGGAAGAAGTAAACAATCGCCTTCATCAAAGGCTTCCCGGAAGGAACAAACAAGACAGAATCAATACGGTATATATTGCACAATGTGTGCACTACGAATGTTTATTTTATTTCGCTTCTGAGTCCCTTTACTTCCTGTCTGGAACCTCATGCCTAGAAACTACTGCGGAATGTGCCGGCGAGAGCCTGGGCTGTGACCTTGAATGACCCGAGTCTACATCCATTGCTGTGTGATTTTGGAAAAGTTAACCCACCTCTCAGTGCTTCAGTTCCCTGACCTGTAAAATGGAGATAATACCCGTAACTCCTTCACAGGGTTGTTGGGAGAAGTCAACGAATTAGTACACGTAATGCACTTAGCACAGCACAGAGAAGTACATCAGTAAGTGCTAGCTATCATCACCTTCATCATCATCATCACTCTCCAGATTATACTTTTGAAAACTGTGTTTAGCTCAATAGACAACTACTGTGATATTTAATAAAGTATTGCTCTGTGCACCTTTGTTTCAAAAAGTTTCCCCAAAAAAGTTTTAAATTATAGTTGCAAATTACCCATTGAAAGGATGTACTCGATTATTTATAAAGTCCACAGCAATTCAGAACATTTTTCACAAATCTGTCCCCTTCATCCACATTTCCAACCCCCGCAGTACGTTTAAAACAACATTTCCAACCCCCACAGTATGTTTAAAACAACACAAAATAAAACAAAGATATTTTGACACTATTGCTTAGCGGTATCATGCAGAATATAGGAAAACTTTCTGTTTGGTCGATGCCTTTAGGAGCAAAGCCGATCTGCAGATTTCTGAATTTTCCTACCATAATCTCAGGGCTAATAAAATCATTTTTCTCTGTGGGGACTGTGCCTTCAGTGAGGATTTAAAAGGAGCCAGGGCTTTGCAGGGCTCCTGTCTCCCCAGGCTCAACCTGAGCTTTGCCCTTTATTAACGCTGATTTCATTTTTGATAAGCAGGAAAAGAGATGCAAAGTTCATGCCTTTTCAAAGCCTAAACCAGCATCTGGGCCTGAAGTGGTTCCCCCCACCCACCCCCCCCCCCCAACCACCTCCCCGGGTGATATCTGGGGTTTCATCGGTTTCGCCCACTTCTTGATATTTACGATGTTGTAAAGTGAAAGGAGGGGCAGCGAGCCCAGCAGACTTGGAGGAGCGTGCATCACTTAGGTGCCAAGGCCCCAGACAAATTGCCCAACAACTCTTGCTGCTGAGGGCCCAGCCCTGCCTTGGGTTCCCTCCCTGTTTCTTAACTCAGAGTGACCGGCTCTGCCTTAAATTCTGAGAACGCCCCAGCAAATTTCCAATCCATTCCTCCTTTTTTCTTAAGTTAAACAATGTTCAGTTCTGTTGGTAGCAACAAATAAAATCGTAATAAATATATTCACTGAGCACTTAACGTAAGCCTCATACCAAGATTTTACTCTCTTCATCTCCACAATATGGCAACATTATTAACAGCCTATTTTATGGATGGGAAAAGCAAGGCAGCGAGAGGTTACGGTACTTTCCTAAAGTCACACAGCCAATTGGTAGAAGAGCTGTATTTGAACCCAGGTAGACTAATTCAAATGTGCATATGATAAGCTCCCAGGCTGTGCCCCTTTAGAAGTTTTCTCTAGGTAAAAAGCAGTTTGGGCACTGGCTATGCCTAAAAAGACAGGGGAGAAAATAAAAACACTCGAGAGGAGAATGACGGGCCACTTCTCACTTAAGCAAGCCAGAATGTTACCTCCATTGATTAAAAAACAAAAATAAGAAAGGGTCATGTGCTTTTTAGATAAGTATAAAATATCCCCATCCACAGACATAATTCAGACAGAAATGAAATGCAGCCAGCTCTCCACTAAGAGAATCATAGGGAATGTATCTGAAGTCACAGGAGGCTCAAAATTCCATGTATGGCAATGAGAACAGAAAGTAGGTAGGAACGGCAGCTCCCTCCTCCCCTCCACCCCCGGCTCACCCCTCACTCCTAGAGAGCTCCCGCCTCCCCTCCCCGTCGGTTCCCTCACCGCTTTGATGTTCTGATAGGCTGCTACTTTTTCTATTTCTGAACCTGTCTTTTCCTCGTGAATCCAGGCTCCAGGCCACCTCTGAGGGAGGCATGTGCAGTTGGAGAGACCGGGAATGGACTTACCCCAAGGCAGGGCTTCTACACGGGGAGAGTAAAAGCATGAACCGTGACCGTAACCGGCACTTACTGCGTGCCTCCCACATGGGGGGGGGGGGGGGGGGCACGCTTCACCACATTCTTTGCGGTGCCATCCCATCTCAGCCACACCCACCCTGTCAGGTAGGCATCATTTCTCCCATTTTTGAAATGCAGAAAGTGAGACTAAAAGAGATGAAGGTAACTGCCCCAAAGTCGTGTCAGCCAGGATTTCTTGGATTTCAGGTCACGGAAACCAACTGTGGCCAACAAGCAGAAAGGGGACTCTGTCGACAGGAAGGCGGGAGCTCCCCGCATTCAGAGAACCAGAAAACAAGACAAGAAAGAACAAGACAATTCCCAGCACGAGGAATTACTCAAACATCAAAATTCAGTGTTTCCAGCGGAAGCAATGGGCTCTACCGTATTTGTTGGCCTTACTCAAGACTCAGATGCCAGGGGAGTCATGGTCCTAGCGTGGCTAGGAAAGGACAGCACACCCAGATTTACATTCCCATCAAGACAGATCACAAAGAGGGAAAGACATTCCCCCCAAGGGAAATCATTTACCATTAGGAAGGAGGATAAGCAGAAAATACAACCCATATCTTTGATATTCCAAAATGGCAGAAACGGGATTCAAACCCAGGTTCCTCTGACAGCAAAGTCGGAACACTTTTGTGGAGGAGATGGGAGGTGGGTTAAGAGAACCAAAAAGAGTTTTTCAGGGTTCAATATCTTTAATTAAACTGACAAGGAACAGAGTCTAGTGCTGGACACAGAGGAGGAGCTTGATAAGTTCTTGCTGCATAAATAAATAAAAAGGATGCATAAGAAAGCAGGAAATCTGACATTCTGATTCTCCTCCTTCCTATTTCACACCCTTGGGGGAACAGGCACCTGTTTCATCCTTAAAGCTTATCTGTCGGAACCATGCGTGGCTCAAGGATCTGAGTGGAATTAGAAACCTGAGCCATCCTTTTCTTTATGAAACCAAGACATCGTCAGCCTGGCCCCCATGGAACTGGACAGAAAGCGGCCTGTGCAATGCGTGCGCATCGAGGCACACACGCACAAAGAAATCTTCTTTGGTCGGGGTAAAGAAGGTAAACCACAATGCCCACATATTGCCTCCCGGCCTTCACAGGAACCTGGATGATTCTTAGAAGAAAAGGCTATGAATCTGGCATGGTATGCTCTCTTTCTCGTGCACAATCTCAGAGCCTGAAAGATGCAGATCTAAAGGCATGGGCTGTTTTAGTGAAAGAGAAGAAAGAAGGATCATATAATTGGGGGTCAGGAGGAGAATGCCTTCTTGTGATGCCAGTTTTCTCTGTTGGGGCTTCCTTGGCTCTGGAGATCTAGGAGAGGACTTTTTATTTCTAAAGCACTACTTGGGCTGAATGTAAAAAAATAAACACTGGATGAGCCATACTTTTTCTGCTGACCTCATTGATCCCGTGACCAATGGCATCCACAGGATCATACATCACTGGAGTCGGAGAAATTTGATGTTCCTTTAGGTTCAGAATGAGACCTCAGCTGTGAGATTAAGTGGCTAGGAAAACCACTAAGTTCATTTCTGTCATTTGCAAGGTCAAGCCCAACAGTGGTAGCTCAACGGAGTTCACTGCTGAAAGAATGAGGAAGCCGCTAAAATGAACAAAGATAAGGGAGACCCCAGAAATCAGCAGCCACTGCCAAAGAAGCTGAATGTTTACCTAGGTGAGAATGGAATTTTTTAAAGGGGCAACCGTATTCTTGTAATAAACTCAAAACAAAACTCGTATGAAGTATTTTATTTTGATGACTATCATTCAAAGGTTAATGCACTTCTTTTGAGGCCTTAGCACAGGGCTTGGGAGAAACAATCTAGACTTCCTTTTTCTTGTGAATTAAAAAGTATAGTATGACTGCTCACAGAAGACAGAAAATGCAATAGTGTTCAATAACCCTGAATTATGTTTCCTTCAACCTCAGACACATCACAAGTTTCACAGCTATTTTTTAATAAGAACTTGACGCGCCTGGGTGGCTCAGTCGGTTAAGCGTCCGACTTCGGCTCAGGTCATGATCTCGGGTTCGTGAGTTTGAGCCCCGCATCTGGCTCTGTGCTGACACCTCAGAGCCTGGAGCCTGTTTCAGATTCTGTGTCTCCCTCTCTCTCTGCCCCTCCCCTGTTCATGCTCTGTCTCTCTCTGTCTCAAAAATAAATAAACGTTAAAAAAAAAATAATAAGAACTATAGGTAGGGAGAATCTACAACTTGAATAATCCAAAGATTGCTACTATTTTTTTCAGTAGCATGTTTTAAACCATGGTCACAGCACAAGGAGTATGCTGATAGACTAAGTTCCATAGACACAATGATTAAGCTCCATTATGGTCCAGTTAGGGGAAAACTGGAGAACTTCTCAGTATCTCACAGTTCATGAGATGCTCTTACCCCTTCTTCCTACATGGCAGAAACATACAATATTATGACTCAGAGTAACTCAAAACACAGATTTGGGCAGGAATGCTCTCTCTCTCTTGAGCCGCAACTGTTTCTTTCAAAGTTTGGAAAGACAAGATATCAGTGAGCAGTTTTCATTTAAAAGGAATCTTGGGCTGAGTTCTTTGATGCCTGCTTTCTATTTTACAACTAACTCTGGGAGCTTTGAACGTAGTAACACATAGTAACATCTTGCTCAGTCACCTCTGAAATAGGGAAAATAAAGTATGTTTTGAACAATAACAACAAAAGCAGGTTATACTTAAGAATTATCTTGGGGCGCCTGGGTGGCGCAGTCGGTTAAGCGTCCGACTTCAGCCAGGTCACGATCTCGCGGTCTGTGAGTTCGAGCCCCGCGTCGGGCTCTGGGCTGATGGCTCAGAGCCTGGAGCCTGTTTCCAGTTCTGTGTCTCCCTCTCTCTCTGCCCCTCCCCCGTTCATGCTCTGTCTCTCTCTGTCCCAAAAATAAATAAATGTTGAAAAAAAAATTTAAAAAAAAGAATTATCTTAACTAATCTAACAGAGACTCATGTAATCATTGAGCTTTAAGATTAAAAAACAATTTAGCTACACAAGATGCAAGAATCCATTTATTCAACAGACAGTAGGTGAGCAGGTACTATGAGCTAGGCCCTTGCCTACTGGGCACTGAGGACATACTGATGAACAAGACAGTCTCTGTCTTCATGGGCTTCTTCTCAGGAAGAAAAGACAGACAATAGACACGTTACCAACCAACTAATGATACCTTTCATGTCTCAAAAAGAGTGCTGAAGAAAGCAAAACCGATTAACGTGATAAAGCATATATTCTTTAATGCATGCTTACTTAGCATGTATACCTTGATGAAATAAATCCTGCCTTTATTTTTCATGTTTCTTTCCACTGTCATTTCCCTTTTCTGTCATTTTAGCCCTTCCTGTTGCTTCTCTGAGAAAATAAACATCAATAGTGACTGAATTTCTTCTGGGATGAACTGTCCGACTCTAAATTAATCTCAAAGCACTTCAGTACTTTTTTAAAAATTTTTTTTCCATTTTATTTATTTTTGAGAGAGAGACAGAGACAGAGCACAAGTGGGGGAGGGGCAGAGAGAGGGAGACACAGAATCTGAAGCAGGCTCCAGGCTCCAACCTATCAGCACAGAGCCCGATGCAGGGCTCGAACCCACGAACTGTGAGATCAAGACCTGAGCCGAACTCAGCTGCTTAACCGACTGAGCCACCCAGGCGCCCTAGCACTTCAACCTTTTTATTCCAGAGTTGATGTCTTAGGAAAGTAAGAGTTTTAGAGTCAATGATGCCATGATGTAGAAGTTTCATTGCAAGCTTTGCTTTTACAAATGAACAACACAACAAAACATCCATTTTCAGTAAGCTACTCAGGAAGATAAAAATGTATGCTTTCGATAATTCTAATATATTTTGGATATTTTGCTGAAAGCACTTCATACAAAGTCAAAAAGTCGTGAACATGAAAAAGCAAAACAGTGGCAGACCAATGAATTATAATCCTAAGAAAAGAACTGGGTTCATCAACTAGGAACGGTGTCTCTGAGTCATGACAGACTCTATTTCATTCCCTTAGTGACAATACCAGCTACTGATTGACAGTCCTTATCAAAATCATTTCTTATACTGACACAAACTCTTTAAATTTCTTAATACACTTTATTTGTTAATAGCAACTCTTAATTATTCTCACTACTGGCAACAAGGAGATTCTGAGAAAGGAAAATTCAATCATAATCCACAAACCTAAATTTAGCCTGATACTCAATCACTACCAGCTCTTTGACTGGAGGTGCTTTTTAAAAACTAAGGAAAGCCGTACCCAATTCCTTTCTTTTGATTTTCATAGCCATGAAAATACTCCAGGCAGTGAAATGGCCTGGAGGCAGACAGAAGAAAACAGGAGAAGAAAAATCTCTGTATAATCCACTGACTGAATAACCAATCCCCACATTAGAGTTAATTGTATCGTCACAGCCTGCAGGACTATTACTTTACAAAAAAACACTAGAACTTTCCGAAAAGTGAATAGGATTGCTGTGCCAGTAGAAAGAAAATGCAACTCAGGCTTCCTAAAATCCCCGTCTCTAAATGAAACCGTTTAGTCTCATTTCCACAGGGGGAGAGACAGAGACAGACACAGAGAGAAGAAAGATCAAAGCTAAGGCTAAGGTCTAGAGAAACAAAGTCTCAAAGTGTAATAGAAAAGGCTACTTTCTGCAAGAAAACGATGCCTAATGGTATCAGCAGTACTCAGATTCTTCAGTTCAACAGAAAGTGATATTCGCCATTATGGTATACATAGGAATGAAGACATGGTCTTCTCTCAATTGGGGAAACTAAACACAAAGTATGTATTAAGTGTCATTAAAGAATCACCATTGATTTTCTTAGGTGTTATCCTGGCATGATGATGATTTTATTTGTCTGTGTTTTTGAGAGCTGTGTGCTGAAGTAGTTAGGGATAAAAGGTCATGATGGCTGACATTTACATTTAAATGGTTCAGTGGAAATAAAACATGTGTCACATAAAGTAAATGTGACCACATGATATTGCATGTTGAAAAGGTGGGTTTGTGGATTGCATTCTACCCCTTCGAGGTTTCTGTATGTTTGAAAATTCCCATACTAAAATATTGGGAAAACTGCAATAGTAAAATGATACTGTGGCCTCCAACTGAATGAGAAGGACAAATATACAACTAATTATAAAAGAAGTACAGGAAGTAAGTATCAAAACACAACTTTGAATTTTTGCTTGTTCATTTAAGAATTATTAGGGCTAAAGATGATAGTGACCACCTCTGATTTGGGGGAAACAGAAGACTTCACAAAAGAATTACTATATATAGTATACTATATTATATATACATATATACACACACATATATATACTTATATACATATATATATACTCTACACACATAAAAGTATATCTATACTATATATATACATAGTGTATATATATATATACACACACACTTAAAAATGAAAGTATTTTTTTAAGTTTATTTTGAGAGAGAGAGCAAGTGAGGAAAGGGCAGAGAGAGAGAGAGAGGGAGAAAGAAAGAATCCTAAGGAGGCTCCTCTCTGACATCACAGAGCCTGATGTGGAGCTCGAACTCACAAAACATGAGATCATGACCTGAGCTGAAACCAAGAGTCGGATGCTTAACTGAATGAGCCACCCAGGCGCCCCGAAAAACCGAAAATACTTTAATAGGCAGACAAAGGTGACAAGTACACGCCTATGGAGGGGCAGCATTTGGAAAGGCAAAAAGATTGACATTAGGGGAATGACAAGGGTGAACAAGCTGAGTGTGCATGGAGTTGAAGCCGGGGGTTGTTGAGGGGGTGGAAATGAGCCCAAGCCTGGGCTGAGGCTGGGCCCTGGAGTGGTCTGAGTGTCCAAATCCTGCCTGCAGACTTTATATGCTGGGTGTGGGAGAGACCCTTGAGGTTAGTGCAGTGTGTTTGTTTTCAGCAGGAGAGTGAGACAATTATTTATATGTTTTCTCCAACACTGTATTATATTTATATGCTTTTAAATACAAATCAAACAATAGAGATATTTCAGGGATAACAGTTAGCACCTCCTAAATGTGCCAGGCACCATTCTAAGCATGATGTGTGCATGAACTCACTCCACTATCTCCATTTCCCAACGGGGCAGGGACTGTTATCACTGTTCTCATTTTACAGTAAGGTAAACTGAAGCACAGAAGCTGAGCAAATTGTTCAAAACCACAGAGCTAGCAAGCGGCAGAGTGAAGATTAAAACCTGGGCAAATTGGCTCAGAACACTCTACCACACGTCCTCTCTTTGTAAGAGAAAATGGAAAATAAATAAGACTACAATTTTCTTCTCTAAATCAGAGTGCAGGAAAGGGAGGTGAGCCAAAAAGAGTCGAATTTGAATCTGACCAGTTGTAAAAACTTAAATAAAATAAAGTAAAACTATCCCTTCAGGGAACTGTCCAGCTTTAGCAACTGCTGGTTAGTGCAGGCAATTGAAAATGCCCACACCCACCTCCAATCCACCTCTCCTCCATGATAGAGGCAACATGAAATTTTCCATAGATGCACATCTTCACTTGCAAACATTTCCTTTGGCCTCAAGAAGACATGGCTACAGTAGAAATGAGAGAAGATGCTCCCACTATCATGGATGACAAGAACTTCATCATTGCCTATGAGCTAATGGTAGAGAGGACACTCCTGACGGAGCAACTCTTAGACTCTTCTTTGGAGTGACTGATTTTTTTTTTAATATTAATATTTGTATCTCCTCAGGCACTGTCCCCTTTCTTTTTCTAAAGTCAAACAGGCAGAAGAATGCGGTTTGGAAAGAAGGGATTTTGCAACATGCAATGAGAAACGAAGAGAAGTCACAAAGAGTGAGATGGACTCAGGGAGGATCTCCTGAGCAGTGGGGAAGGGTGCTCTTCCTGAAGGGTGGCAGGCAGACAGCAAAGCCCCAGAGATAGAGCCCCATGATGCTCCTGGAAGGCCATCTCCTAAGCTCTGAGGTTCATAGCACTGTCAAAATTCCTTCCCCCAAACTGGAAGGGCGGCAGAGTTCCAAGACCGCAGGGGACCACAAACACATGGACAAAGCATACAAGAGGATGAAGCCCCCCAGTGGCTGGGTACCAACTAAGACCTTGAAGCTTCAGCTTGACTCTAGGGAGAGGAGGAGTCTCATGAAGGACTGAGGCGAAATTTCCTGCCGGCCAGAAAAGTGGGTATTCATAGTCCAAACTGTGTCAATTGAAAGGAAGGAATTGAAGAAATGTGATATTTCTTGTCTACTTCCATTTGTGGGCTGAGAGTCATACTGTTACACCTGTAATCTTTTTGAATACAAATATTTTCAAAGCCTCATCAAAGCTAATGAGAAAAAGAGTACCAGAGAACTTTAATATCTTTTTTCTCTTTCCAATAGCCAAAAAAAGTTGGGGAGAGAGGTTGTTTTTCAGCCATGGAAAAGTAAACACTATAATCAGAGCAGAGCACTATAACCTCGTAGCAGCTGCCTATAGATTGCAATTTGAGCGGGAGCAGAAAGACACTACAAATTGTTTTCCTACTATTACTAAAGTTGCATTATTAACAAATATGCCAGATACTTAGGCATTACCCCCAATTTGTGCACTTTCAAGTGTAAATACTACCAAGGACAGTAAAGAATAATAATATTCTCTTTTCTCTGCGACAAGATGGTTGAATTTAGATGAAACAAAGGTCTTGGTGTTTAGGATCCCTGAAATAGGTCAGCATAGAACAGAAGAACAGAATCAGGCAGCTTAGACCAAACAAACAAACAAACAACCACTATAACTATGTGATTTTGCTTAATGGTGTGATTTGGCTCAAAGACCTCACCAAGGCCACAGTGGCTTTGCTTCTCTTGATTCCCAACTACTCCCAGGAAGATGGAGCATACTGGAAGGGAAGAAAGAGGCTGCTGGCCTTCCTCCAGATATAAGAAATATAGTAAGAAGGATGTATTTTTTTAATTTTTTTAAATTTATATCCAAATTAGTTAGCATATAGTGCAACACTGATTTCAGGAGTAGATTCCTTAATGGCCCTTACCCATTTAGCCCATCCCCCCTCCCACAACCCTTCCAGTAACCCTCAGTTTGTTCTCCATATTTATGAGTCTCTTCTGTTTTGTCCCCCTCCCTGTTTTTATATTATTTGTGCTTCCCTTCCCTTATGTTCATCTGGTTTGTGTCTTAAAGTCCTCATATGAGTGAAGTCACATGATTTTTGTCTTTCTCTGACTGACTAATTTCACTTAGCATAATACCCTCTAAGTTCCATCCACGTAGTTGCAAATGGCAAGATTTCATTCTTTTTGATTGCCGAGTCATACTCCACTATATATATATATATATATATATACACTTTATCCATTCATATATATATATTTATATACACTTTATCCATTCATATATATATATATATACACTTTATCCATTCATATATATATATATATATATATATATATATATTCTTTATCCATTCATCCATCGATGGACATTTGGGCTCTTTCCATACTTTGGCTATTGTTGATAGTGCTGCTATAAACATGGGGGTGCATGTGTCCCTTCGAAACAGCACACCTGTATCCCGTGGATAAATGCCTAGTAGTGCAATTGCTGAGTCGTAGGGTAGTTCTATTTCTAGTTTTTTGAGGAACCTCCATACTGTTTTCCAGAGTGCCTGCACCAGCTTGCATTCCCAAGATTGATGTATATTTTTGAAATCATCCTAAATGTTAGACCTGCACACAGACATGCAAAACAAAACTTCGTGCTTTCTTGGGGAACACTGCAGCTTTTATGATCAACCCCTTTTTTTGAGCTCAGTGATAACTGAGGTCCCTGCCAACACTGAGATGCTTTGATTTGGGGGAATATTTAATTACCCATAAGTTAGAGAGGTTGTTAGGGTCAAGAAAAAATTGACAGCAGATACCCTATTTGAAGGGGGAAGTAATAGGTTTATTGTTAAGCCTGAGTCAGAGCAATATTTAAATGCCTTTTAAAGGTATACCTTCACCTGGTAACTTCTATTACAAGGCTGGAGTAATGACAGAGCCAGCAGGCACACTTAAAGCCCCACAAAGCAGGGGTGCCTGTGTGGCTCAGTCGGTTAACTGTCCGACTTAGGCTCAAGTCATGATCTCGCGGTCCGTGAGTTCAAGCCCCACGTCGGGCTCTGTGCTGACAGCTCAGAGCCTGGAGCCTGCTTCAGATTCTGTGTCTCCCTCTCTCTCTGACCCTCCCCCATTCATGCTCTGTCTCTTTCTGTCTCAAAAATAAATAAACATTAAAAAAATTTTTTTTTAAAAACCTTTAAAAAAAAAAGCCCCACAAAGCAGAACAGGATTACCACCGGTAGTCATATAAGCAAACATCAGCCCCTGCTTGCTCAGGACTTGCCCTCTTTCCCTTAAGTCGTTGGCCATGAGCATCCCCAGCCCAGGTCTGGCCTGTTCAGAGAACGTCCTCTACCACTCCTGCATCTGACAGGCCCAGCACCCACCTACATCCTTGAGGATGACATAAGCCTCCCTAATTATCCCCTAATGCATGTGGCCTGCCCCCAGCTGGTTTTCTTCCCTGCCCCATGCTTTCACTCCAGTTCCCTGCTGAAGGAGGCTGGAGCTTGAGCTCACCTGGAACCTGGGTTGAAATCTGATTGACTGTCACTATTGGTTTGGACCAGGTTTGATCTATCTCCCCAAAGGCTCACTGAACACATGAACTTCAGTGGGGCGGGGGGGGGGGGGCTGAGTGTGGATGTGAAAGTAAGCATGGCGCAGGACTGCTACTCCTGCATCACACCCGCCCCACCCATGGACCTGGGCCTCACCTCAGCTTGAGTCTGATGCCATAATCAGATGGAACTTTTCAGGGTTTTTGAAGGAAGGGTAAGTACATGGAAGAGATGTATATTGTTGCAGCCAGACAGTAAGCCTGTGGCAAACTATCTTTTCCAAAAACACCTGCATCTATGTTCTGGGTTCCAAATGCTCTTCCATTATTTTGACATCGAGAGTTCAAATCTCTTCCCTTCCCCTTGAAACTTGGCAAATCTTTGTAACTGCCTCAGTATGTTAGAATACTGTGGAAGGGACACTGTTTAGTCAACTTGAGAGGCTGGGTAATAAAGGCAATGTGGCTTCCACCTGGCTTTCTATCTTAGGATGCTCACCCTGGAACCACAGCCACTGTGTGGGATGAATGCCCAGATTATATGGAGGGGGAGTGTGTAGATGTTCCAGACAACAGTCTCAAGGGTTAAAGTCTCAGCCAACAGCCAGCATCAACCATCAAGCATGTGAGTGACAGAACCTTCAGATGATTCGAGCCCCCAGCTATCAATCATCCCATTCTTTTTTTTTTTTTTAATTTTTTTTTTCAACGTTTATTTATTTTTGGGACAGAGAGAGACAGAGCATGAACGGGAGAGGGGCAGAGAGAGAGGGAGACACAGAATCGGAAACAGGCTCCAGGCTCCGAGCCACCAGCCCAGAGCCCGACGCGGGGCTCGAACTCACGGACCGCGAGATCGTGACCTGGCTGAAGTCGGACGCTTAACCGACTGCGCCACCCAGGCGCCCCAATCATCCCATTCTTAAGTCTTCTACCTGAGGCCCCAGACACCACAGAACACAGGCAAACCATCCTTGCTGTTCCTGCCTAAATTCCTGACTCACAGAATCCATAAGCATAATAAATAGCTGTTTTTTGCAACAAGTTTTGGGGTAATTTGTTGCACAGTAATAGATAACCAGAAAACCATAAAGGATAACACCCTCTTTATAATTCCAACATCATTTTGCAAGTAAGAGCTAAAATGAATACAAAAGCAACCTTGAAGGGTGAAAACTGTATCAAATGAGCATCCAGATGGCGTGAGCACATTTCTAAAAGCTGGATGCACGTTTGATCTGAGCCTCTGCCTTCTGCAACACCAGATGTGATGGTCAGAAGAACAACCTCTTTCTTTCCTTTTCCAAAGACAGGAAGGGTAACTCCGGGACCACTTCCCACTGTCCAGTCCGAGAAGCAGCTCTCCACAGATATGTGCATGCGCTGGAAACCCTGCTTTCCAAAAGTGACCCAGAACTTCTTTTGATACCCACGATCTTG
The DNA here is from genome assembly GCF_014898765.1 of Herpailurus yagouaroundi. NCBI lineage: Eukaryota > Metazoa > Chordata > Mammalia > Carnivora > Felidae > Herpailurus > Herpailurus yagouaroundi. Next base: position 16,391,749 of record NW_024412400.1, read on the forward strand.
TACGTAAAGAGTCCTTTACAGACACTCTCAATATGCATGACAAATTACAAATGATGCCACTATCCTATTGAAGACTTTTACTTGCATTGCATTAATTCCTCCACTCGGTATCATTACTTCATATTCTCTTTAGGGAATGGCTTTATAGTAGATTGAATGATTGGCCACAAGTATTTGCCCCTCACTGTATCCATTTTTGTCATGTGACTGTGCTTTTCCTCCTGCTAGAGGCAAGAAATATTTCCCCGGCCTCATGGGTGTTGGAACTGTCTGTGTGATTTGCTCTGGCGAATGAATGTGAGTGAAAGGAGCACTATGTTGGTGTGGGCTTACGTTTTAAACAGCAGCGCTTGGGGACGCCTGGGTGGCTCAGTCTGTTAAAGTGTCTGACTTCGGCTCAGGTCATGATCCCAAGGTTCGTGGGTTTGAGCAGGGCCCTGTGCTGACAGCTCAGAGCCTGGAGCCTGCTTCAGATTCTGTGTGTGTGTGTTTCTCTCTCTTCCCCTCCCTGCTCATGATCTGTCTCTCTCTGTCTCTCAAAAATGAATAAATGTTAAAAAAAAATTTAAACAGCAGCTCTTGTTTCCACTGTACCTTATATCTCTATCATCACTGTGAGTTTGCCTCAAGTGGTGTAACCTAACAACAGAAGACTGTTAAAGTTCATTTACCCTGTCAGTAGTACTCTAAAAAGAATGTTTGTTTTCACTACCTAGATCCCCAGAAAACCTCTGACTTCCTTCTGATACTTGGTTATTCTGCCTTTACTCAATGAAAGCAACATGACTAGGGATGTTTGGAACAAATCTGCCCATTGAAAGAAATCTACACGTAAATCTCTTGGAGCAAAACAGCCTAGCTCAGAAGGAGGCAGTTCTGGTAGTGGGGCGGGGCGGGGGGATGGGGGACACACACACAAAAAAGAACTGTATGTTAAAAATTCAACCTTTGGAAAGTACCCTGGGAGATGGGGGTGGGGCTAAAAAATGTAAAAGAAACAAAATTTGACCTTCACCAAAAGATCCATTGTGCTTGATGTTTATGCAAAAGCCTCCACATTCCAAAATGGGATTTGTACCATGCCTTGTCAATTAAGAGAAAGAAATACTTTATAAATCAATTACAGGCTCTAGCTTTCTGCCTGCCAACCAAAGCAACCGAATGGCTAATAAGTACACACAGTGCATGTGCACACACACCACATACACACACACACACACACACACACACACACACACACACACACACACA